>NW_008360325.1:1221280-1307703 GCF_000622305.1 Nannospalax galili | reverse complement strand
CGTATCTCCAGATCATAATGCAGAAACAAAATAATATGAAAAACCAAGATAATATGTCCCCACCAAGTGCTATAGAAGTGTTCTACAATGAGAACTACCTAGAGAAACTCCAGGACACAGAATTTAAAAGAATAATCATAACATGATCGAAGGATTCAACGACTTTAAAGAACACAGAAACAAGCAACTCAAAGAGTGCAAAGAGGACAGGGATAAATTCCTAACTGAAGCTAAAGAAAATACAAATATATGGCTGAATGAAATGACAAAGACAATTCAGGATTTCAAGTATAAATTCATAAAAGAGATAGAAATACTCTGACCTCCATCAGTGGAGTGGCTGGCATCTCAGCAGACTGCCAAAGAGTACCAGGTCCTGGCCTCCCTCTGGCATAGGGATTGAGAACACAAGGGATTGCCTGAGAGCCCCTGGATCCTGCCTTCACCTCTTGGTGAGCTTCCCCTATTTGCATACCCATTCCCCTACCTGGGATTTCATGAGGCCCCTCCCAAGACCCCAGGGTAGATCTGGCTTTGGTAGGCTAAGGCTGAGATCCTGGCAGACAGCCTGAGAGGGTGGGTTTCAACCCCCATCGGTGTAGCGGCTCTGATCTCAGCAGACCGCCAGGGCCTGTGAACAAAGGGGACTGCCTGAGAGCCCCCGGCATCCTGCTGTCAGAATACCTGAAGGCAAATCCTGAATCCGTCACTCTGGAGTCCAGCCTTGGCAGACAGAAGAAAAATGAGGAGGAACCCAACAGAGGGATGCTTTTGGAAGCCCTTGTCAAGAAATTCCAGTGGACTCTTATGAACATTTGAAAATTGCCTTGCTCTGCATCCCTGTTCAGCATGGAAGAAGCCAGGGCAGTCTGTGTCCCGATTCCCTGTTGGCAATTTGGGTAACCCCTTCAGAGGATGGTGTGATAAGAATAGGAGGTAGGAATTGGCTAGGCAATTAGGGTAAAAAGACCCCAAAGAAAAGTAGCCAGTTTCTTGGCTAAAACTCACAATGTCCTTGGGCCTCTTAGCAACATACTCTGTTCCAAAGGCCAAAAATGTCAAAAATATTTGGGAGCTCTTATCTAATCCTTAAAAGATTTTAGGGTTACTGCTTCAGATGGGGGAATGTTAGAGTAGTCAAAAACCCCATTTAAAAAAATAACAAAGAAGAAGAAAGAGTACATAAAGTTGTCAGAAAAAAGTGATGGGGAGACATGGGGAGGCGTTGGAGGGGAGGGAGTGGGTGTGGATCTGATCAAAACACCTTATATGCATGTATGAAATTCTCAATAAATTATTTATTTAAAAAAAGAAAAGAAAGGCCACAGACAAACTTCTCCTGAGCATGAGGAGGGAAGGAACAAGCAGACGGTGCCCAGGACCAGAAAGACCAGGGATCGCTTTCTGGACTTCACCCTCTCCTGAGTGCAGGCTGCATGGTCAGGAAAGACTAGTCTGAAGCACATGCAAGACTGGTACCAGATCAAGGGAGAGCCTTCCACAGTAAAACTGCTGAGGAGAAAGCCGGGTACACAGAGAGCAGCAGCTTAGGGAGAGGTGAGAGGCAATGCCTGGTGGCTGCTGCCCTAGCCCACTGTGTCAGGCCCGTGTGAGGTGCAGTTGTCACAGCAGGTGCTGTCCTCACTGTGGAGCAGTCTGAGCACAGGTTCCAAACCCAAAGCTGGGTTCCTCTTCCGTGTGTTTCTTTCTTTTTAAATTTGGGGGGGAAATCCTCTTCCATTTTTATAACTGCGATTTTTTTTATTCTTTGAAAATTCAGAGACATATATAATGTACCTTAATCATATCCACCCCTGTGGCCTCCCTCTGTCCCCACAGTATGTCCCCCTTCTGGCTTAATGCCCCCCCTTTCTTTAAAGATAAGGTCTTGGGGCTGGAGAGATGGCTCAGCGGTTAAGAGCACTGGCTCTTCTTGCAGAGGACCTGAGTTCAGTTCCCAGCACCAATATCAGACAACTCACAACAGCCTGTATCAACTCCCAGTTCTTTTTTTTAATATATTTTATTTTTTATTTTTATTTTATGTGTATGAGTGTATTGCCTGCATGTATGTGAGTGTGCCCGTGTCGTGCAATGCCGCGGAGGTCAGAAGAGGGTTTCGGATTCCCCTGGACTGGAGTTAAGGACGGTTTGTGGACGCCATGTGGGTTCTGGGAATCGAACCCGGGTCCTCTGCAAGAACAGTCAGTGCTCTTAACCGCTGAGCCATCTCTCCAGCCCTCAACTCCCAATTCTTGGGGGAGTCCAATGCCCTCTTCTGGCTTCTGTGGGCTGCACTCACATGGTTCACACACAAAGAAGCAGGCACACGTGCATATACATATAATAAAAATAAAAGTTAAAAGCTGAACTTTGGGTTCTTTGTAGATAAAGTAACATTTTGGAGTCTGTGTGTGTGTGTGTGTGTGTGTGTGTGTAGGAATCAAACCCTAACCCTTGCCCTCTCTGCCCGTGCACTGTACCACTGAGCACTGAGCTGTACCCCACATTCCTTCTCTCTTTTGTGAAGGAATTTCTGCCTAGTCTGTGGTCCAGTTAACTTTAGTGGAATTTTAAATATTGGCATTGTGAACAGAACAACTTGAAAGAAGCTTTCTGACATAGATTTAATAATATTATCTTTCTAAAAAACTTTTTATTTTATGTGTACAAGTGTTATGCCTGCATGTATGTAAGTGCTCTTAACTGCTGAGCCAGCTCTCCAGCCCCAACAATATTAGCTTTGTCACGAAGTGCCTGAGGAAGTCAGAAGAGGGCATTGGCCTCCTTGTGGTTGCTGGAATTTGAACTGGGTCCTCTGTAAGAGCAGCCAGTGCCCTTAACTGCTGAGCCATCTCTCCAGCCCCAGCAATATTATCTTTGTTTATGGCTTAGAAACAGGAAGAAGGTTCTGGAGTTAGGGTCCTGAGTGGGACTATTAGGATGTTGCCCAGCCTCTAAGAGTGCATCGTGCTGCTGGTGCTGAGTGGCTGTGGACAACAGGGCTCCCGAGTTGGGCTGGAAGACTTGATCTTTTTTACTCTTTTTCAACTTTGAGTATATTGCCTGTAGAAACAGTTATTACTCTAGCGGGGGCGTTAAAATTTTCATTTAGACATTTGTTAGCTTTTCAATTAAAAGATACCTGGGGGTCATGAGGTGGCTAGTCAGGTGAAGGCACTTGCTGCCAAACCTGACAACCTGAGTTTGATTCCAGGGATCCATATGGCAGCGACTGCTGTGAGGGTCCTCTGCCCCCATGCATGTGCTGTGGTACACAGCCCCCCCCCAATAAAAGTTATTTTGAAAAAGACATATAATTCATGTGGCATGTCATCTGTGTAGTCAGTGTCCATGAAGAGAAACTGATCATACACTGCAGGTAGGAACTAATTAGGCTTTAGTGATATGCTGTGTGGTAAAACCCAGAAGATAGCAGAAGGCATCTCAATAAAAAGAAACATAAGTCAGAACAATAGTCACTAGGGGACTGGAGAGATGGCTCAGCAGTTCAGAATACTGGTGCTCTTGGAAAGGACTGGGATTTGGATCCCAGCACCCACATGAAGGCTAACAATCTTTGTAACTCCAGTTCTGGGGATCTGACACCCTCTTCTCATGTCCTCTGAAATTGCACGACATGGGTACACTTACACACATGCAGGCATAGCACCCATACACATAAAAACTAACTAAATAAATAAATAAGTCACTAGATTCTCACATGTTGATAGGGGAAATCCCCAGGGTACATTGTTAGAAGCAAAAGAAGGCACAGCTTGAATTCAGATGTTTAATACAGTGTGTGGAGGAAGAAGACCATGACTGACAGCTTCACATGCATCGGCTGGGTCACTGTCATCACTCTAAGCACCAGAAGGGAATCATCCATGCTGGGTAGAAATTGTTCACTCTGTACACGCGTGTTTATGTTTTCTGAGAACGAGCACTCTTAAAATAAAAATGATAACCTTGCACACCCTCTTGTGGCACGCACTGTCCACAGCACGGAGCACTGTGTTCCTTCAGTTTTCGAATGAATGGGACACGCCATATCTGTGTACATATCAAAACTAAATTGGACTAGAATAAGTTATTTTGTATTAGTTTGTATAGATTTTAAATTGGTATATAATTCGTATGCAAAAGTGGCTTTTAGTCTACTTTCTGTCTACCTTCAAAGTAGTAAACCACTACCACTGTGTGATTCTAGAATGCCGTTTCCTTCCCAGCAAGAAGCCCCACACCTTTTAACAGGGGTTAGGTTAGCATGGTTCTCCCTCCTCTGTGCCTGGCAACCATTAGCTCACCGGGTGTCTACACTGCCTGCCCTGGGCACCATGCTCAGGTCCATTTCTCAGGCTCTCTCCCTGCTGGTGAGTGTTCGGCCTCTGGCTACCACCATCCCTACCCCCGCTCCTAACCCCTCAGCTTCTCAGCACCTCCTCCCCTCCCTGAAGCGCCTCCCCTGCCTTCCCTGACAGCCCGAGCTCAGGAGTAGCTGAGGGGGACACAGGCAGGTTGTCAGAGGCCTGGCTGTGGCTGTGAATGCCACGGGTACAGTGCATCCCAGCAGACCTGCCTGCTTCCAGGCACTCTGCCATTTGGGACGGCTGCTACGAGGCTCTTATCGACTCACTTGGTATAGCTTTTTTTTTTTTTTTTTTTTTTGGTCTTTTTGAGACAGGGTCTCCCTGTAGCCCCAGCTATCCTGGATATCCTGGAACTCACTATGTAGACCAGGCTGGCATTGAACTCACAGAGATCCTCCTGCCTCTGCCTCCCCAGTGTTGGGATTAAAGGCACGCCCCGGCTGGTATAGCATTTTTATCTTTTTGCTTCTTTGGCATTTTATAGGAACAAAGACCTACGGTTATCATTTTCACTTGTTTGTGTACAGGAAGGTGTGTTACAGAACAGGAACACGAATCATTTATCATCAGCTTAGTCCTTAGTTGACCCTCAGAAATAGGAATTCACTTCCCAGGAATCATCATTTCTCCTCAACAGACTCCTCACTGAGCACACAGCTTCCTGGATGCTGCAGAGCAGCACAGACTGGAGTTATAAGTAGCTGAAATCCTGCCAGGGTTTCATAGCTCGCAAACGAAAGCCAAAGATCAGTTCCCGAAGCCCAAGTTCTCTGTTCCCGAAGAGTCAGATTGTCACAGAAGTCATTTGAGCTCAGTGGCTCAGGTCTTGCCTTTCATTCTGTTAACTCAGCATGTGGACGCTCAGCACCGAATGTTAACTCAGCATGTATACACTCAGCACCAACCACCTTTCAAGGCCCTGTTGTAGCTGCCTGGGGGCTGTGAGTCAGCAGAACAGACCCAAATCTCAGTCATTTGAGCCTGCCCTCTCTAGGTGGGAAGTGCTATGGAGCAAAGTCACAACATGGTATCTGCTGGGATGGACTGGGGCACAGGCTGGCTGGTGGTGGGCAGAGGATGGGCTTTCTGCAGACCCTTCCATCCAGGCCACTCTTCCACTTAGCTCAGAAAGGTGAGCTCGCATGAAAACTTAATGGCAGGTTGTAAGCAGAGTTTGACCCCTTGAAGTCATCTACAGATTGCACACAGGCTCCTTCACTTTGCTACAGCAGTGTTCTGTTTTACTGAGGTTAAACCCAGGTGTGCTAACCCTCCCATTCATTAATGTGTCTACTGCTGGCCATTTCTATAACAGTCATGAAACAGCAGGAAGCAGCACATGACGAGGGCTTGGGCAGGGGGCGGGGGTAGAGGAGCAGCTCTGCCCAGCTTCCCCCCGAGCACCTGTGTCTACCCCTCATGCCTGGGATGGGGGGGTGTCCCTTGCACTGGCTCAGCTCTGAGTCTCACACTGAGACTTGAGGGAAGTCGGGGAGGACAGATGCTAGTAAGTTTTGGAAGTCTTTCCCTCCGTTTATCTAACAGGTATATGACATGGTGTGGAAAAGGAGGGGTGTGGAGGAGGGAAACTAAATCTTGTACTTTGAAGGCTACCCAGGCCTCTTCCCACAGGCCTTCCCTGAGGCTTCACACTTGGCCTCTGACCTTTCTTACTGAGGTACATGGGGAGCAGGGCTGGCAGGGCAGGCTGAGTGGAGACAGAGGACCTCGGGCCTGTGCACTGGAGTCTTTCAGCTGGGGCCTCCTCAAGGAGGAGTATGAGAGACTGGGCAGGAACTTTTCTGAGGACGCTCACAAGGCTTGAATAAATCGTAACAGTGTCTAGCTTTCAAAGTTCCTTATTATAAAACACATTGTGTAGTATCTGGAAAATAAGGAGAGAAGACTTTATGCCTTGTACCGCCATCTGAACTCATAAGTGCGTTTAGGTAGTTATGTGCTAGCAAATATTTAAGATGATTACTCAGTGTTAATGTGTGTTTATCAATGTTCGGTGTGACGTTCATTAAAGCCAATATTTCCCGAGGAACCTGTTTATCTTCTTTGGCGTCCTTTCATGTTTTCACTCACTGACCTCGGATCAGCTGAGAGCTGCCCAGTCTGGGATCTCTGTAGCTGGTTTAGGAGTCCATCATAGGACTTGCAGGTGGGAGCAGAAACATTTGTAGCCAGGGGTGGGAAATGAACCTGTCCAGGGGGACAGGAGACCCATCCATTCCCATGTCCCTCTGCCAGTCCTGACCTGAGCACCTTCATACCTGCCTGAACCTCAGTCCCACAAAGGGGCCTCACCCTGGGCTCCTCACTGGTTCTGCGTGACAGTACTGTGGCTCTGTGGTGGGGGACTGAGTCAAGGTGACCTGGGCTTGGTAACCCAAGGGCAGAGGGCAGAAATGGGCACCCTGCTTGCCACAGTCACGCTCTGACATTGGTGCCCTGGGGGAGGTGCGGCTGAAGGAAGGGTGATAGTGTGCTGGCCCAAGCCTGGGCCAGCATATCACAGTGTGACAGGACTGCCCAGAACTGGTCAGGAAGTTAACCCGAAAAGAAGATTGGCCAAGAATGGCTGTTGCTTTGGCCGGGTTGTTAGAATGTTGTGCATAAGCCTCTGAGTGTCAGCACAGAAAAACATGGATATTGTTAAAAGTCTTGGAAGTATAGTTTACCACAGCTGCTTTTCAAGAAGTGTTTTGAATAGCAATATTGATAATATTGTCTGGGCAAAGTAGAAAAAAGGAAGGTACTTTGGGTAGTCTTGTTCCCATGGCAGTCTAGGTTTGGGAAGGGTGCTCTAAGTGCTGAAAGAAGCCCTCAGGCACTTTGGTTTTCTAAACCAGTTTGTTGTGCCTTTCCGAGGCAGAGGGTCACACACGCTCCTTATCATTGCTTTTTTCCTGACAGAATTTCTCTTTCCTAACATGGAGTCGAGCAAAAAGATGGATGCTGCTGGTGCACTGCAACCCAACCCACCACTGAAACTGCAACCAGACCGTAGCACGGGGTCAGTGTTTGTCCCAGAGCAGGGAGGCTACAAGGAGAAGTTTGTGAAGACGGTGGAGGACAAATACAAGTGTGAGCAGTGCCGCCTGGTGCTCTGCAACCCCAAGCAGACCGAGTGTGGGCACCGGTTCTGTGAGAGCTGCATGGCCGCCCTGCTGAGGTGGGTGCTGCCCTCCTGCGGCTGCTGGGCAGGGCCGCTGTGCCCGCCCTCACGCGTTCAGCACTCCTTATTTTTCTCAAGCACATCTTGAAGGCTTCAAGCCCAGCTTGGGAGGCCTTTAGGGAGACGCAGGCAGATGCCATGCCTGAGTTTTCTGAGACCTCCGAGCCCTGTCCCACCTGCCTCGCATCCTACCCCCAAGCCTCTCCCCAACATCGCCCCAATGGTGTTGACCACTCTGTCTACAAAACCTGTGTGTCCGTGTGTGGCTGTGTTCTGCTCAAGGAGCTCATGGTTCATAGTGGCAGCAACAGCAAATGAACGCGAGTCATTAAGTGTAGAAAAGAGCTTCTGGGCCAGGGCAGACGATGGCCAGGGTCAACATGCCGGACAGCAGGTGCAAGTCCCAACGCTCACCTAGGGGTACAGGTAGTGTTTGCATAAAGACCCTGGTATGTCAGGAACCTAGTTGAGGTGCTTTGGTATAATCACATGGGCACACTGAAGCCAGGACAGGAGTCTCGTGAGCTGCGTACAGTGGTGCGATCACAAAGGCAGGCATTGTGTTGGCCAGGGAAGAGCCTCATGAGTGGGTACTGTGTATTTGCCAGGCATTGTGCTCGACACTGGAGTCACCGCAAGGCATAGTGCACCCCAGGACACACTGGCCTGAGAGGGACACCCAGCTCCTCTTTCCAACTGGTCACTCACATCTGGGGCACCTAAGACCAAGTCTGAGCACAGCAGCCACCCCTGCTCACCAGTGTCCTCATCTCGTCCTCAGTTCTCTTGTAGGCTTTTCCACTGGACCCACACAGCCCACTTGGCTTTGCCTGCTGAGGGTTAGAGGACTCCAAGCCCAGCTTGGTGGTAGCACAGAAGACTTATCACCTGATTCCCTCAGAACAGTACCTACTGTATCTTGGACCCGGGACAATCTTAGAGTGGGGTAGCCCAGGGGTATAGGCAGCTCCCCTATGCAGATGGTATTGGTGTTTTTATACACCATGAAACTGCTGTGGCCCAAGACCAGAACACCAGGAGGCCTTTGGCATCTGTGGGGGCTCCCTTCAGAGAGGTCCTCTCGGAGAGCCAGTGTGGTTCTAGCAGGACAAGTCACTTTCATATTTGAGGGAAACTTTCTAAGTGGGACTAAACGAAGTTATTGAACTTAATAGCTTCCTTTTGAAAAAATACTATTTTTAAAAGTTCAGCTCTTTTCTCCTGTGGCTTCATATTGAAATTAGATTTTCTGTCAAGTCAGAGCAGGCCTGACTACAAAGGGAAGGATTTATGTGCCTCGTGAGCCTGAGGGGAAGGAGCCATTGCCCTAATGGTCTTGCTATGTTTCTTTCAGCTCCTCAAGTCCAAAATGCACAGCGTGTCAAGAAAGCATCGTCAAAGACAAGGTATTCTTGTTTGTTTCCTTCTTCAGATGGGCTTGATCTGTAGCCCAGGGAGCCTCAAACTACTGGTCCTCCTGCCCTGGCCCCTTTGAGTACATGCATGCCACCGTGCTGGGGTTGTTGTGTGGCTAATACAGTTCACATAGCGTGCATCCAGTGGTCTGGAATTCAGTTTAATTCTTAAAACATATAATGGGAGGTGGTGCATGAGTGCCATGGCGTGCGTGTAGAGGTCAGAGGACAACTTGGTGGAGTCAGTTCTGTCCTTCCGCCTTTAATTTTTATTGTTTTATTTTACTTTTGTTATTTTGTTCTCCCTGTAGCCTCAGCTGACCTGAAACTTGGTGTGTAGACCAGATTGGCCCTGACTTCATAAAGATCCACCCACCTCTGCCTCCAGAGTGCTGGGATTAAAGGCATGCAGCTACCACGCCTGGCTATTATTTTTATTTAATTTTATGTGTATGAGTGTTTTGCCTGCATGTATGTTACGTGTACGACGTTCATAGAGTGTCTATAAAAATCAGAAGAGGGCGTCAGATCCCCTGGAACTGCAGTTATGGACAGGTGTTTACTGCCATGTGGGTGCTGGGAACAGAACCCAGGTCCCTTGTAGGAGCAGAGCATCACTGAGCACCACCATCTCTCCAGCTTCCCGTCTACCTTTACATGGGTTCCAGAGATCGAACTCAAGTTCCCAGGCTTGCACAGCAAACACCTTCACCACCGAGTCATCCCACTGGCCCTGGAGCTCAGTGTGATCTCATAGTTGTTTTTAGTTCATTTGTTTCTTGTATTCTGTTTCTGTGGCAGAGTCTCCCAGTATAGCTCTCCCAGGCTACTTGGAATGCACCATGTAGCTCAGTCCTTGTGCTTCCACACCAGACTTCGTGGGTGTTAATATATGGCTCTGTCAAGCTTTGTTTCATACAGTTTCCATTCTGCTCTCTGGAATTCAGTTTTACTTTGTTTTTTAATATTTTTTTTGTTGGGGGTGGGAGAATCTAGGCCAGGCTAGCCTTGAACTCACTTAGTAGCTGAGAACGACTTGAATTCTTGAGCCTTTCCACCTCTCAAGTGTTTGTACTGCAGATGTGAACTACCCACCTGGTGTATGCGGTGCTGGTACTCTGTCCCAGGGCCTCATGCATGCTAGGCAAACACATTACTGACCTGAGCCTGCCTTCTGTCCCTTTGTTCTGTTTTGGTTTTGAGAGAGGGTCTCTTTACCTACCCCAGACTGGCCTTGAGCTCATGGCAATCCTGCCTCAGCCTCCCAGGATTACAGGCATGTGCTGCCATGTCCAGCTCTTTGTTTTGTTTTTAATTTTATGTATTTTGTAGTTTGTATGAGTGTTTTGCCTGTATTAAATGTGCCATGTGTGCAGTACCTCTGGAGGCCAGAAGGCATTGGGTCCCCTGGAACCAAAGTTAAAATCGGTTGTCAGCCACACACTGGGAACTGAACCCAGGTGCCCTGCTTTTAACCACTGAGCCGTCTCCACAGCCCCCAGCTCTTAGTTTTAGCAGTAATGCAGCAGACTTGAAGCCTGACTTGTGCTGTGTGAGCAGCTGGGCAGACATGAAGGGCCGTGTCAGATGCGTTTGTCAGTCTCCGACTCCTGCATGACACTTTACCCAGTTGTTGTGCCCCTCACAGTGCCAGTCTCACCTGCTGACTCCTGAAAGGAGTAGGAGTGGGGAATTGTGGGACGTGCCAAGAAGCCTGTTGTGACTGTCAGTGGCTGTCTGTGCCAGGTCACTGCCATTGTCATGGCTCACTGTCCCAGACAGCGTATACGCAGCGTTTACCTTCAGATCTGCCAGAGAGGGGCTGTTTGAACTTCTTCTCCTTCTCCCTCACCAGTGTCTTGAAGTCCTAAGACATGGGGGAGACCAACTTGCTGTCTGTGGCTATCACTGCACATCTGAGGCTGGGCACCACCAAAGCTCGCCTGCAGCCTTCCTCCTGGAAGTCCATCCCTCTCCTTCCATCTGGCAGGTGGCCATCAAGTACTGCTGAGTCCTTCCAGGCGCACTTGGAGCTTGAGAAAATCATTCTTAAAGTGCTTAAATATCAATTAAAATGTGTATGGTCCCAATATTTTGATTAATGAACCCAACAATTTTTTAAAGTAGGCTATTAAGTTTGACAGTAAGAGCCTTGCTCTGGGGTTTCCCCTCAAAAGCATTTCAAGTGCTGGACTTGTTGGTCAGGGGCAGCCCAGGTGAGGACGACCCAGGTGAGGCTACTGGCAGCAGGTGTCCCTGGGCTGGACAAGGACGTCTGATGACACCTGTTCTGGAAGGTTTTAGAGAGGGAGCCAATCTCCCATGCTTTTTCTTAGATAAATTTTCTGACTTCCTATAAATCTGCTGCTGGAGACTCCGCTTAGTTATGAAAGGACAAGCAGATGACTCAGCCCTGCTCTGCATCTTAGTGTGGCAGTGGGTTACCTTGTTCACATGTATTTGACAGGTATGACTGAAAAGAACATTGAAGCAACAGGCTTGGGTGGGTTATTCTGTTTTGTTTCGTTTGTTTTGTCTTTTTGAGACAGGGTCTCCCTGTAGCCCCAGCTGGCCTGGAACTCACTATGTAGACCAGGCTGGCCTCAATCTCACCGCCATCTGCCTGCCTCTGCCTTCCAGGTGCTGGGATTAATTTCTGTTTTCGATTATCTGTATTCATGTGTATCTGCGTACGTTTGTGCGTGAGTGCACTACTTGTTGAAGCCAGATGTTGGATCCCTTGGAGCTGGAGTTACAGGCCATTGGGAGGCACCTCGTGTGAGTTCTAGGAACCAAACTCTGGTCTTCTGGAGCAGCACACACATGCTCTTGACCACTGAGCCATCTCTTCAGCTTTATATATACATACATCTTTATTTTATGTGTGTAAGTGTGTGCCTGCGTGTGCATAAATGCACCTGTGTCATGCAGTGTTGGAGGAGGTTAGAAGAGGGCATCGGATCCTCAGGAACTGGAGTTACAGACAGTTGTTAGCCACCATGTGGTACTGGGATTCAAACCCAGTCCTCTGCAAGAGTAGCCAGTGCTCTTGACCACTGAGCCATCTCTCCATCCCCCACCTTAGATTTTGAGACAGAAGTTTTTACTGAGTCAAGAGCTTGCTGGTTGGCTAAATTAGCTGGCAGCAAACCCCAGGAATCTGCCTCCCTAGCACTGGAATTAGAAGTGCACACCACCATGCTTGGCTTTTATGCAGGTACCGGAGATCTGAACCAGAGCCTCAAGCTTTTACAGCAAGCATTTATCAACCGAGCCCCTTTGTTAATAAGTCTGACCAGCTCTTGATTCTCTCTCTTCCTGGAGGGCTGGGAAAGGCATAATAAGTGTCCCCCCTTCCTCCGTCACAGGATCGGCAGGTGGGAGTTTCTCAGAAATGCCTGAAGACTACGATGCCGTAGACTTAGTGGACTGAGAGTCCTTGTTTTCTGAAGGAAAATAAAATTAAAGGGAAACAGGTGTTCATTTTTAAGGGGAAATGGTTTATTATTAGGTTAACCTTTATAATACATATTTAAAAGCTTCCTTTGGGCTATGATGTGGTAGAGCACTCCCCTAGCAGGCTCAGAGCCCTGGTGTTCCTCCCCAGCACTGAGGATGACAGGAACAAGGCCTCCTTTCTATGAAAACTGAGGTTATAAGGAGTATAACCACAGAAGGAACCAAAGTAAGTGTTTCACAGGTTGTCCAGAATGTAGTCTCCATAGCTGTTGGTCTGATTCTGACAAGTCCCTGTACAGGGTGTTGGTGTTGTGTGCCGGCACATTGGCGAGTCCTTTGGCAGGTGTACCTTCATGGCCACTTGCTCCAGGTTGGCAGTGTGCATGGACCTTCTGTCCTGCGCTGAGGGTATGTCAGCACTCAAGGATCATAAATGCTACAAAATGATCTTCACTCATTCAGTATACGCCATTTTCTTTTGGTCTATTGAAAGGTAGTTAATAGTTAAGGTTCTGTAATTTAAATGGTATCTCTTGGTGGGGCCGGCTCCTTCGTTCCACCTAGAGATTAACATAGTCCTTATGCTTTCTGGGGTCCACTCAAGAGTTGCTCTCATGATTTTTTTAAAGTGGTTTTGCCTTGTCCAGAGAGGCAAGTGAAGATTAAGAAGTATTAATCCTCTGACTCCCTTTTAATTCAGGTGTTTAAGGATAATTGCTGCAAGAGAGAGATTCTGGCCCTTCAGATCTACTGTCGGAATGAAAGCAGAGGTTGTGCAGAGCAGCTGGCGCTGGGACATCTGCTGGTAAGTACCCGGGTGGCACTGGAGGCTTCTGTGTTCGGGAGTGTGGGTGCCTCCCCTCATCCAGCTCCCTCATCCAGCTGTGTGCCTGGTCAGGGTTGTGTGGTGCTGTGTTTGCTGTATTCTTTCAAATAAACCACGGAGGAAAGTGGGCCAAGCCCTGGGACGTACAAGGTCACTCTTCATGACCTCAGTGAGTTGTCCTCCCCACCCTACTTAGAATAGAGAAATCTGAGTCAGATTTTAATTTTGAAGGACACATTAGAACTTGTTTTTCACAATGAAATTCCATCTAACTCTCTCTACATAAATTTTTTAATTATATTGGATTTTATTCTGGGAAGAGGTTTGAATTAGAATAAAACAAAGGGTTCAGAGGGGTTTTGTGGGTTTTTGGTGGGGAGTTTACATAGGGTCTCACTATAGGCCGTGTGTGTGTGTGTGTGTGTGTGTGTGTGTGTGAGACAGGCTTGCTGTATAGTCCAGACTGGCCTTGAACTCAGGCACTCTCCTGCCTTGGCCAAAACGGAGTTCTTTTTTTTTTTGTCTTTTTGAGACAGGGTCTCCCTGTAGCTCCAGCTGTCCTGGAACTCATTATGTAGACCAGGCTGGCCTCGAACTCACAAAGATCCGCCTGCCTCTCTGCCTCCCAAGTGCTGGGATTAAAGGCGTGCGCCACGGCAAAACAGAGTTCTTAACAGAACCTACCCCTGTCCTGTTAGCCGGGAAGACAAGAAGACAGTCCCTTGTTCACAGCGTGGGCTAACAGTGCAGCGTGAGCCTTGGTGTCTCTTGGGGTGTTTGCACGGCACTGTCCAGTGTCTGGGGGCGCGGCCTTCTGCAGAACTGCACTGTCTACCTGTGTGGACGTTACATCCTGTCATTTCACACTGTGATTTTGCCAGTTAAGAGCTTTGGTTTGTTCTACAGGTGCACCTAAAAAATGAGTGCCAGTTTGAGGAACTTCCCTGTGTGCGTGCTGACTGCAAAGAAAAAGTATTGAGAAAAGACTTGCGGGATCACGTGGAAAAGGCCTGTAAATACCGTGAGGCCACATGTAATCACTGCAAGAGCCAAGTTCCCATGATCACCTTGCAGGTGCGCTGTTGTCTATTCATCTCCATTCACGCAGCTCTGTGTACTTCCTCTGCAAAGCGGGTTTTAAATGATGGTGCTAACAGGAGTAAAGAGAAAGAGAGAGGGCTAAATAGCAATTTTCATCTAACTATTTCAGAGCAATGTTGTATCTGTTTTGCCCACTTTGATTTATATGATTAACATTTCCCATTGCCTTGATTCCCTATCATTTTTGATGTCAAAAAAATGAAGAATGATTATTCAAAAAAGGTAGAATTTATAACTTGTCCCAGAGAATAGTCTCCAAATGTTGATAGAGTGCTTGTCTTCCACAGCTGTGTGACACAGCCAGCACCCACAGCAGGCCCGTTTACCCACAGTGTTGAAGTGCAACTGTCTGTCTTGGGGAAAGATAAGATGAGGCTTTCAGTGCTCTCCTGCTGCACTTGTCTTGGCACGGTTCTGTGTGTTGGAATCATTTCTGTGAAGATGAATGGAGAGAGGTTGAGGGTAGAGGACCAGCCTTATAAACAGCCATTCACTAAATAAACCCTTGCTGTCTACCTACTGTGTGCAATCCTCTTCCAAGAGTGGAGCTTCTCTGAGAAGCTCACTTTCTGTGGGAGAGATACTACAAATAATGGCTCGGGTGCTCTTAAGAGCTGTGAAGAAAAGCACTGAGCATCAAGGGAAAGGGGTCATCAGCCCTGGATTGGGGTGACTTTCATAGAAGGGGGCCCAGAGGGGAGCATTAGACTCTGAGGAGGCCAGTGGGTATTAGGGATCATTCGGATGCAGGCAGGCATGGTAGCAGCGGGCAACCAGAGGATGAGGAAATGCTCTGGGAGGCCTTGAGCTCGGGAAGCATCGTGGGCAAAAGGGAGCAGGGAAGTGGTACTGGGCACATCTCAGGTGGGTAGCGCTTTCTTGCGTGGCTGGTAGCTCAAACGTTTGTGAATTATGGATGATGCCAGTGCTGTGACAGGAGCATCTGCAGGAACTGGGGTGTCCTGCCAAGATGGAGTTTGCAGGGGGCATAACAAGCTATAGGGTGGATTGGGGAGGGGAACAGTCTGGGCCATAGTCATGTTTGAATTAGTACTTGTAGCCCAGAGACTGGAGCAAGAGGACAGGAGGACAAGTTCACAGAGGCCAGGACATGGGCTGCTTACATGTTGCTAAGAGGGAGCCTCAGAAAGGATCAAGGACCCAGCGGCCTGGCGGGTTCCTGAGACTGGGTTATCAGAAGGGAAGGACTGTAGGAGTGCAGCAGGGCCACTGCTGAGTTTCTGGTGTCTGTCCTCAAACAAGTCAGGACCACCATGTAGGGAGTCTCCTACCCTGGAAAGTGAGGTGTACTCCCGTCTCCCCTCCCCTCCTCTCACCAGTCCAAACCTGGGCCTCTTCCTCTGAAGTCTTTTCTGCTGGGACACTGTGGGCATCCCCAGTTACTTGTGACTTTGAAGGGCTGTGCCAGGCCTGGGAACGCATACCTGTGAGAGAGGCCTGAGGGTCATGGGTTCAAGGCTGTGCTCTTTTCTACATAACCAATGATGTGAAAGCAAAACTCTCATATCAAAGGAGATGAGAGATAGTTTAGTCTGGAGCCAGGTGTGAGTCATCATAGCCTGGGAACACAGATTCAGGTCACCCCAAATTCCGTGTTTCAATGTGGTAACAGTTTCATGAAGTTTTAGTAGTAACAGAGCAAAGAAAGCCATGAATCAAGACACTTCAGATACGTTGGTAGACACTCCGAATCAAGTCACAGTAGAGCAGGGAGAGCTTTGCTGTAGGCCTCGAGTTGGTGGAAGCTACTAGTCTGCCAAATCAGTATATCCCAAAGGTTCCTGTTAGTCACAGTGCGTCAAGTCTGACAGGTGGTTCAAGATAAACTGTAAATAGACTTGGGACCTAGAACATTCCAAACTTCACAGTCTTTGAAGTGCTAATCAGCCTGCAGAAGATTCGGTTGAAGATGCAGGGTTTTTTCACATTGTCTTCTTATAAACTAGTACATAATGAATTTTTTTTTTGTCTTTTTTTGAGACAGGGTCTCCCTGTAGCCCCAGCTGTCCTGGAACTCACTATGTAGACCAGGCTGGCCTTGAACTCACAGAGATCTGTCTGCCTCTGCCTCCCGAGTACTGGGATTAAAGGCGGGTGCCACCACGCCTGGCTTTGAATTGATTTTTTAAAAAATTGGGTACATTATTTGACTTTAACTACTGTAACAAAATATGAAGCTGGTGACTTAAAACAGCAGAAGTTTATTCTTTGAAGTCTAGAAATGAGAAGCCAAGGAGTTGGCAGGGCCAGGTTCCTGTCTCCAGCTCTAAAGGAGAGCCTTCTCCATCTTCCTAGCCTCCACTGGTTGCCACCAACCCTTGGCTAGTAGCTGCACCACCCAACTCTGCCTCCACATTTAACTGGCTGCCCCTAAGTCCTTGACTCTCTAAAGATGACAGTCATAAAACAGGCCTCGTCCTAACAAGCAACAACTGCAAAGAACCAGTTTCAGTAAGGCCCCATTCACAGGTTCTGAATGGACATGGACAGTATTGTGGGAGGACCCTTTTGAGCTCGCTGCAGTGGATAGAGGCCCTGAAAAGGCAATTCAAGGAAAAGAAACAGCCATCAGTAAAGATGAAATACGCGCTTACCAGCATTACTAAGAACTGCAGGTCCGACTGCAGGTATCTTCTCCTGTTAGATTGTCAGACTGAAAAGCCTGATAGAACTGGTAAGGTGTAGGATTTGCATTCTCATGTCATAGGATCTCAGTTGGTATCAGGTGACTGGAGGGCAATTTATCATCTAGCTTAAAGCCTCTGAACCCTTTGACACCTACAGCACCTCCCTCCAGGTGTCCTCACTCTCTGTCTTTCTGAGTCCGTACTCTGCTCTACAGACGTGGCTCTTGATAGGGTGGTCTGATCACTCCCAGCTGGTCAGTGTCAGAGAAGTGAGGCTGTGTGCCAGGGTTTACCCTCTGAAGCAACAGGAAGCCTTCACCTTATGGTGCCTAAGAATTCTAGATCCATGCACACCCCACTTGCTGGGGTCTGTGAAGGAGGACTGTGGTCAGGCTCTACCTTGTCCAGCCTTGCTAGTCAGTGTGGAATGGTAGTAGACTTGCCCACCAGGGGCTCTGTGGGATTCTGAGATCTGAGCTTCGCAGCAGAATAGCCGCATGTTGTAGGTGTTCCCCCTGCTCTACAGACACAGTGTGCACACCCAGAGGACTCAGGCTTTCAGAATTCACCAAGTAAGGCTGAACCTGGTAACCCCCTCAGGTGAGTGCCCTGCCCTAAGTGTACTTCCCTTGCATGGGCCACTGTCCCTGGCCCTTGTATGACCTAGTTAGACTGAGGCTGGAGCAAGCACTGTCCTCCATTCGTCCATCTAAAGACAAACATCACTGGAGGCCAAAGGAGCCAGAAAACCTGCCAGCACCTGGAAGTGTCTGCGGAGAACTGCCAGGAAAACTGCTCAGCAGTGGTTGCTGTGCTGTTTCTTCCATCTCTGCCTCTGTCTTTGCTGTGGGCTGGCGGCATGTTCTAGGGTCCTTGGCAGAGTCCTTGCCTTTGCTTTGTTTATAGAACATACCCAGAGCACGCCTGTGACCAGGTGTCCAGCAAGTTCTCTTAGCATTAAGTTTAGAGTCCCCGTCCATCCTCTACAGAGCTGAAAGTCATACCATTTTTAAAACATTCAAGAAGTTGTCCTCTCCAGACTCCAAACTGAAAGAGTAGTGGAAAATCTGAGGATGGGCTTATGCCCAACCAGGTGGTATCCACAGGGTCTTGTGACCTGGGAGTTGCATGGGGCAAGTATGCTGCTGGGGAGAGAAGCTGGCATTATGGTGCCGCAGTGTTCTCTGTCAGCCCCCACTAAGTCAGAGCTGATGTGAGGTCTCCAGCCTAGGCTCTCACACATGAATATAAGGTGCTGACGGTGAGCAAAGCCTTCTTTGGGTCTACATGGGGATGTCAGTGGGCTTCAAGAACAGACTGTGCTCTGGAATTGATGTGCTTCCTTTTCTTTGTAGAAACATGAAGACACTGATTGCCCCTGTGTGGTGGTATCCTGCCCTCATAAGTGCAGTGTCCAGACTCTTTTGAGGAGTGAGGTAAGGCACAACCAGGGCTCAGTCAGGAGCTCGTGACATCTGCAGGCCCAGTGTGCTGTAGATGCCACTTTTCCGTGGCTCACGGGCACCTGGTGTTCTCTTGATTGACATATGACAGTATGTGTACCAGGAAAACAAAACTGTAGTAACTTTTTGGAAGTCAGAAGCAGTAAAAAGCTACAAAAAGGTGAAGTCACGGTTAAAGGCACTGTTAAGAATTGAGAAAATGTGACTACTTCTGTCTATAGTGCAAGTAAAGGTGAGACTTCATGTCCTTAAAAGTGCTGTTTTTAAATCTAAAATAGTGAATTACTGTAAGATTGTATAAGAAAAGTGAATTTATGGACTGGAGAGATGGCTCAGCAGTTAAGAGCACTGACTGTTCTTGCAGAGGACCCAGGTTTGAGTCCCAGCACCCATATAGCAGCTAACAGCCATCCGTAACTCCAGTTCTAGGGGATCCAGCGCCCTCTTCTGACTTCTGTGGCCTTGTATGACATGGGTGCACTTACACATATGTAGACAGTAAATTCATACACATAAAATATTTTAAGAAGAAAGAAAGGTTAATTTAGACCTTGTAACACCATTTTGACCACCTCATGGGCAGGGGCAATCCTGAGTGAGAAGTAAGGCACCCACGTTTTAGGGGTTTGGTTTGGTTTGGTTTTGGTTTTTTTGAGACAGGGTCTCCCTGTAGCCCCAGCTATCCTGGAACTCACTATGTAGACCAGGCTGGCCTTGAACTCAGAGATATCCACCTGCCTCTGCCTCCCCAGTGCTGGGGTTAAAGGTGTGCGCCACCACACCCGGCACATTTTAGGGCCTTTTTAAGAGCACATGTGGAGAGTTTAGGGGCTGCACATCGTACCTTGCCCAGGTACTTCTGTGAGACAGGTACATTGTACCATTAACTTTACTGGATCAGGATATATCTAGACAGAAAATTCCAGGCATTTGTAACACTTTGGCATGTGACCCTGACCTGGACCCTCTGTGGTTGCTGAGTGGCTGAGGCTTTGAGCTAGGGAACCTGCTCACATCAGCCTTCTTCAGCAATGTGGTATCTTCCTGGGTGGTAAGAAGAAGGTAGCCTGGGATATCCCTATGGAGCAGAGGGGCCAGTGTGGGCCTAGTGCTAGGGGCACAAAGAGCAGGGAGCACCCCAAGAATTCACCAACCTCCCAGCATAGTATTGGTTAAGGGTGGTAACAGGCCTCTGGGCCGCAAATGTGCTTCGGGGAGGACCTGGGGAAAGTACATGTAAATTGTTTTCTTGACTGAACACTGGAGGGTCCTTGTGTTAAAGTTAATGTGTAAAGAGTATGAACTGTTAAAATAATGCCCAGCATTTTTATGACACTGTCTTAAATTTCTGTTCACTCAGAGCTCTGAGTTGATTTAAACAAACAAACAAAAAAAGAATGTTTAAACTTAAATTTTTGGTTTCTAGTGGAAGGAACCATTGGGCTGTGCATTATCCTCTTTTCTATTCTGAAGGCTTATAAATTCTATAGGCTGAGAGCGCTGATAGTCAAACCAAGTTAGGAAAAGCAGGATGCTGTGTTTAAGCTGTATGCTAGAAATAACATGTCAGAACAGTGTGCCCCTGATTTTATCAGTAAAAATGTTAGCTGATTGGGGCTTGAGAGATGGCTCAGTGGTTAAGAACACTGACTGTTCTTGCAGAAGACCCAGATTCGAATCCCAGCACCCACATGGCAGCTAACAACTGTCTGTAACTCCAGTTCCAGGGGATCTGACAGCCTCTTCTGTCCTCTGCGGGACACGGGTGCACTTACCTACATGCAGGCAATACACGCATTACACATAAAAATAATAAATAAATAAAATTTCACTTAAAAAAAAGTGTCAGCTGATCAAGTCTGCAGCCGTAACAATAGCTCTGGAAGAATGTGTCTTAAGATGACAAATTGACTTTGTGGGGAGCAGTCTTCGTGTGCAGGTCCGTGCTGACATCCTGCCTATGGAACCTTTGAGGTGCTCCCTCTGAGTTCAGCCCAGGGCTTCTTGGCTGGGGTCACAGAAACTGAAGGCACATTAGGCTGCTGATCTTGGTGACTCTGCCCAGCTCATAGACTGTTCTGGAAGACTGGCTGTGGTAGGGCCTCAAGGCCCTTTTCCAGGTGCACCTTTCTCCTGAGCTATTGTAGCAGGGCCAGTGAACAGAGGTAAATGGACCCACATTCGTCCCTGAGCCCTAAATACTAAGTGTAAGGAAGTGACTACCTTGGTCCTGTGAGACCAAGAAGTCCTGATCATACCTGCACCCACAGACAATGCAGAATGTGAGCTGTAAGGACAAGGCGGCTGGCACACAGGACACATGTTCCAGCCCTGCAGGTACAGGAGCCCTGAGCATAAGTCTGTCTTTAAAACAGAGCCTTGCAGTCCTTTTTCTTTCTGGGACGCCCTGATAGGCTTATCTGTTCTCACACTGGAGCAGAACAAGAGGCTTTTTCCTTCAGTATAGCATAGATGGTCCCAGTGGCTCCTAGTTCTCCACCCATCAGAGAAGAGAGCAAAAGATTCCTGTTGTTAGGATGGCTGTAGAGCTCTTTGTGAAACTTGTGAGTTTCTGACCATACCAAGGGTAAAGGCTTTCCAGATGAAGGAAGAACTCCTCTCCAATCCTGAGTGTTGCAAGTACTGGTTCAATGCACAAGCTTGCTTTGAGAATAGATTTATTTTTGTGTGTTGTATATTAGGTGTGTAACCCAATTGCATCCCGAATGCTTTCTGATTTTTTTGTGTTTCGTACAATTTTTGTTATTAGTCTTTAAATGTACATTTCAGTTTATGTTTTTTTTTTCTTTTTAATTCTGGCATGTCACTTTTTGAACAATCTGTTCTAAGGAAATTGCAAGTTTAAGAAATGTTAAAGTAAATGTATTTTTGTATATTGGTGTGTATATGTGTATACCCGTGATGAAACTGTAGATTTATTGCCTGAAGTCTAGGCATCAGGCGATGTGGAGCACAGCTGCAGATGATAAACGCCCTTCTTAACAGTACAGCCAGATGCTTTCTGTGCCCTGATGTGTTTGAACATTTTCATGCAAACATTTGTGCCACAACTCACGTCTCTTTCCCGTTGCAGTTGAGTGCACACTTGTCAGAGTGTGTCAATGCCCCCAGCACCTGTAGTTTTAAGCGCTATGGCTGCGTTTTTCAGGTCAGTATCCAACATCCGTCCTTCCCAGTCACTCACATTCTGCCATTGAAGAAAGTGCTCATAATAATATTTTAACTTGTAAGTTTTCACTCTTTTAGTCTTTGTCGTGAAACCGAAACACCCTGTTGCATGGGTAAAGACAGCCACATGCAGCAGGTGTGGAGTTCGCTTGCCAGGCCGGGGTTGTTTGAGACGCAGGTGGACACTGCCATGGGAAAATCAGTATGCTAGGAGAGCAACGGCACCCCTGGCGGCTGGGAAGGCTAGAGACAGTAGGCGCTGTGGGCTCTGTGGACATTCGAGCGATTACTGGAGTGTCAGAGAATACTAACTAGATGTAGCTTTGATATCATGTGTCAGTCTATAGCTAAAAGAGTCACATACATGAGTGTCCATAAATGTATTCTGTTTACACATGTGTGCTGATTCTGACATCTGCCAGGGTTGTATTTTGAACTGAGCAAAACCCGTAGCAAACCCACCTCTGGAGCAGTGTAAGTGTCAGAGCCTGCTGCAGGTTTCTGATGTTCCTTTTTTTTTTTTTCTTTTTTTTTCTTTTTTTTAAACATGTCTGAAATTGCTAGCGAATGAAGATTGAGCTTTTATTCAAATATATATACCTTAATCTTAAAACTTCCAGAAGGCCAAATATATTATAATAGAAGTGTTGTGTAGTTAGTTTTCTGTATCAAGGGGACATTGATGCAGTCAGCACAGAGACAGTGAGCTGCACTTTCTGAGAGGCTGACAGTAAGGATGCAGCTCCCCCGTGCTTTGGCCTCGCAGGAGCCTGAGCCTTCCTGTTTGTTGTACGTAGTGCCATTCATCTTGTGTATGTGTATATGTATGCTGACAGAGCAGAATGCACGTCAGCATATATATATGGATATTCTATGTACAGAGTATATGTTTTGGAGATCATGAAAATGCTTTATCTGACTTCTTAATTTTCTGGTATCAAAACAAATTATATTTGTCATACTAACTGTTGCCTTAAACATGTGAAGTACTATTTAATGTGCTTATTCTTGGCTTAGATGGTCTACATCTTATGTACTCTGTAGATTGTTTATGTTGTATGTAAATTTCTCTGCATACTCAGCCTGGTGAGGGGCAGTAGTACCTTTTCGGATGCAGGGCTATGCTGTATTCACTGGGCTGCTCCAGCAGCATCTAGCCATCCCTCTGGATTCTGGATTCTGGATTCTGGATTCTGGAACATTTCCCAGTTACATCTTTTTTGGGGTTTGGGTTTTTTTTTTTTTTAATTTGTTTGTTTTTGTTTTTTGTTTTTGAGACAGAGTCTCACTGTGTTTCCCTGGCTGGCTTAGAACTCCTATGTAGACCAGTTCGGCCCCACTTGTCTCTGCCTCCCAAGTGCTGGGATTATGGCTGTGCACCACTCAGCCTTCCATGTATATCTTGATGAAAAATAATTTTAAAAGGAGCAGGAAGAGTTTCACATTTGATTCCTTGGTTTTGCGAGTATGGAATGTTATGAGAAGCTACGGGAGAAGAACTTGAGGAAGGGGAGCGTGAGTTTGTGGTTAGCTCTGCAGCATCACAGTGGCTGTTCTTGGCCTGCTGTTCTGCACTGTCCCCTCACCTGCACATGGTAGCCTAGGAGGCTCTGGGCAGGAGGCCCTGGAATTCCTTCTGCGTGAATGAGCCCTTTTGTGTAGTGCTGCTTCTAGAGTTGTGTTAGTCTTTCTGTTCTTTGAGAGGGACTGATTGATTTCATGCCACCCACTTTTGCTCTTGCAGGGGACAAACCAGCAGATCAAGGCCCATGAGGCCAGCTCCGCGGTGCAGCACGTCAACTTGCTGAAGGAGTGGAGCAACTCCCTGGAAAAGAAGGTAGGCACAGGCCTCCTCGCTTTCTTGGGGTCTTCTAATTTCTTCAAATTATTTAAAAAGGGAACCTGTTTTATAGTTGTTAACGACTTTTGGATAAAGACCCAGGATGAAGAGATTGTCAGTGGAGTCCATCGCCTCCCTGGCAGCTTAAGCTTGTAAGTGGAAGTATTTGCTCCTCACTAAACTGTCCAGAAGTAGATGGTGTGCTCTCTTTCTGTTTTCTTTTCCCTTTTAAAAATCACACTGTGGGGGCTGAAGAGACGGCTCAGCAGTTAGAAGCACTGGATGCTCTTGCAGAGGACACAGATTCAGTTCCCCACACCCACATGACAGCTAATAATTGCCCTTAACTCCAGTTCCTTGGGATCCAAGTACCATCTTCTGACCTCTGTGGGCATTTCACAACATGGGTGCACTTAACATACATGCAGACAAAATACTCATAGATACAAAATAAAAAATAAATTTTAAAAATAATATTATGGTTATCTTAGCATTGATCTAGGACAGGATTGTCTGACTTCCAAACTCTCTTCCTTACCCCGATTGTTGTGTAAAAGGCAGCCACCTGGCACAGGTGAATTGCCTGTGGCTGAACAGTAGACTGGAGCATCAGTACCAGTGTATGGACCACTCAGGTTCTCTCTGTGCAGCTGCACTGGCTGCATAGACAGCACTACTGCCTGCAGCCTCCTTCTTCCATTGGGGGCTGCAGGTCTGGGGCAGGGTCCTCCCTGGTAGAATGCACCTTCCTGATGCCGTTTGCCTCTGTAGCAGGGCTGTGCTTCCAAAGGAAAAGATGAAACACTCCAAGAATTGGTGAAGTGGTAGAGGAGAAATGGTTACAGGCTCACATCCCCGTGGCTCATTTATAAAACAGCACAAGGTTCACCATGCATCCTTTGGAAACTTGTAGCAGAAGGGTCCGAGGTGAATTTAAGCCCCTGGTACCATCAACATTGGATCTGAACGTCTCCTGTTGAGTGCTCAATGCAGATATGCTTGGAAGAGCCTAAAATGACAAAGGAGAGGATTCCCAAGACAGCTGGCTGTGTGCTGTGCTGGTGTGGCTGGAAGGCGGGGCCAAGAAGCAGGAGCAGCTCGGCAGAGATGACGCACTGGGGTCAGTGGTGACTGTCCCACAGGCAGAGCATTGCTTCTGAGCTCCTTTCCAGGAGCCTTTTCTCCTTCTTTTGAAGACTGTTCTGTTCTGACAGTTTAAGTTAGAGGCATAACCTCAGAATGTCTTGTGTTTCGCTTCCTTTCATTTTAAGGACCTAGTTTTAATGGGATGTGGTGGCACATGCCTGTAATCCCAACCCTTAGGAAGTGAAGAGAGGAGGGTCAGTTCAAGATCATCGTGAGCTATATAGCAAGTTCAGGGCCAGTCTGGACTACTTGAGACACTGTTTTTTGTTTTTTTGTTTGGTTTGGTTTGGTTTGGTTTGGGGTTTTTTTTTTTTTTTTGGTCTTTTTTGAGACAGGGTCTCCCTGTAGCCCTAGCTGTCCTGGAACTCGCTATGTAGACCAGGCTGGCCTTGAACTCACAGAGATCCGCCTGCCTCTGCCTCCCGAGTGCTGGGACTACAGGCGTGCACCACCACACCCAGCTCAGTGTTGCTTTCTTTAGAAAATATCATGAGCCAGGTATGGTGGTACATACCATTAATCTCAGCATTCAGGAGGCAGAGGCAGACGGATCTCTGTGAGTTCAAGGCCAGCCTGGTCTACATAATTCCAGGCCAGCTGGGGCTACAGGGAGACCCTGTCTCAAAAAGACCAAATAATAATAATAATAATAAAATAATAATAACAACATGATTACATTGGAGAACTTTGTGTAGGTTGGAGGATTTGGAAAAGGGGTGAATGGCAAACTCATTACAACAGCAGTAACAAATTTCATGTTAGTGTTGACAGTTGATAGTACAGTTTTGTCTGTAAATAATATTAAAAATTATAGTAGATGTCGGTTGTGGTGGTGCATGCCTTTAATCCCAGCACTCAGGAGGTAGAGATCTATGAATTTAAGGCCGGGGCTACAGGGAGACCTGTCTTTAAAAGACCAAAAAAAAAAAAATTATTATAATTTAGACATACAGAATTGGAAGTTTACATCCTAAAATACAATTCCATATTTTTAGTTTGAGAAGTATATCAGTTTAGTTATTACAATAGTTTCTATTATTTTTAGCATCCAAAACTGATTTTTATCTCTAGAAGTTCAATTGGGTGTTCTACATTCTCCGTAGGGCACAGGTGAAGGGCTGTAGAAGGGCAGCAGGAAATAGTGGGAATCTCTTTCTTGGTGCCTGGGAATGGGAGCCGTCCATCATCAAGGTCTGGATACCCAGGACCTCGTGTAAATCAAGACCATAGCTGGCCCTCCAAGGAGCTGGGAAGTCCATTTTAGAGAATTTAGTCTTCCTAAGACCAGAATCTGCAAATGACAAAGACCGCCCTATCCCCAACATAAGCCCAACACAAGACAAAGCCACTGCCATGTTCAACTTGGTACCCCAGGGGAGGGGGCTGTGGGGAATGCAGCCGCTCAGAGAAGGCTGAAGCTGCTGCTCAGCACCAAGAAGTCCTTCATTCTCCCCTCTGCTCCACCATCAGCAGAGGAATGGAACTGTGGCTGGTGGTAGGGGACCAAAGCTCCAGGTTCAGGGGAGGGGACCACAGAGCAGGCTCACAGGTAGGGGCCACCACTCCAGATCCCAATATGGGATCACAGTTCCAGCTCAGGGGAGGGAACCACAGCCCCACCTCACAGGACGGCCTACAAGTCCAACTCATGGTGGGGGACCACAGCTCCAGGTTCACAAGAGGGGACCATAGTTCTAAGCTCATGAAAAAAGTCACAGTTTCAATTATGCTGGTTCCTACTGTTTTCCTGTCTCTGTTACTCTGTCCACATGATTGTACTTGTATTTAAGACAGAGCATTTTGGCTTCTGTGCAGCAAATGGAGGCAGCAGTTTCTTGCTGGTTTGAATTTCTCACTAGAGGGACATCGGTATTGGAGAAAATCACCTTCTACTGCTGCTCAAGGAGACAGACGGAGCGTGTGTTTTTGTCTGTTCATGGTCAGGGTTCCAGCTGGATTTTTAAAGAATATTTTATTTATCATTTTTATTTTTGTGTGTGCGTATGAATGTATTGCCTGCATGCATGCAAGTGCACTCCTGTCGTGCAGTGCCACGGATGTCAGAAGAGGGCATCGGATTCCCCTGGAACTAGAGTTACGGACAGTTAGCGGTCATGTGGGTGCTGGGAGTCGAACCTGGGTCCTCTGCAAGAGCAGCCAGTGCTCTTGACCACCGAGCCGCTGCTCCAGCCCCCCTGTTGGCTTTTTTGGTATCTGTGGCCTTCACTTCTTCCTTGGCCAGAGGGAGCCAGTGATGGGACATCTTTCTGGAGTGGCATTTTGCTGAGAGCCACTCCTGCTGCCGTCTTGACTTCCCACCTACTTTTCTACTTGCCAAGTCCTTTCTCTCCTGCACCCCACCCGTCGTTCTCCTTGGGATTGGTTACCCGGCTGATGGTGGCCAACTGACCATGGGTACGCAGCACAGTGGCCACCGTAGGTGAGGTGGGGTGCTCAGAGCCACCTCCTGGATGCACCACCACTCAGCTCCTGTGCCCCAGGCTCCCAGTGCTACAGTCACGGGGACCAAGAATCAGGTTTTTTATTCGCTATACTATAGCTGTGATGTAGGTTTAGTGGCTCTGGGGTGTGTGATCACCTAGTAGGACGACCCAAGAAGTACTGGGGCAAAGGGCATTCTCAAGGCTGTGGAAGGAGGGCTTTTGAGGGAATCCCTGTTTTCAGTGACAGGACAGGGTATGCTGTACCTGTGGAAACACACCTGCCTGTTAGAGTCAGTGATTATCTGAGAGGTGGATGAAGGCAGCCTCATGCAGCTGCTCCAGGACTGAACCCTTTAACATACATAAATGTGAATTAATAGTTCAAATAAGGCAAACCATAAATGAAAGAAATGAAGTTTAATTGGTTATACGTGTGCATTGCTATAATCTGCTTCTATTCTTATCAAATACTTGATTTGTTGCAGAAGTGTCATTGAGATTCTTATCAAAGGTTGGCATAAATGAGGGACTGGAGAAATAGCTCCGCAGTTCAGTGCTCTTACAGAGGACCCGGCGGGTTCAGTTCCCAGCACCTACGACAGCTCACAACCATCCATAACTCCTCCTGGCCTCTGTGGGCATTGCACACATGGGCGCACTTACATACATACAGGCAAAATATTCATACACATAAAATTTAAAAAATAATAAGTTGGGAGTGGTGGCACACACCCTTTAATCCCAGCACTCAGGAGGCAGAGGCAGGCAAATCTCTGTGAGTTCAAGGCCAGCCTGGTCTGCATAGCAAGTTCTAGGTCAGTTGGGGCTACAGGGAGACCCTGTCTCAAAAAAAAGAAACAAAAAAATAAATAAATAGCTGTGGTGGTGCACACGTTTAGAAAAAGCTGGCATAATGATGTTAATCCTGGGGGTGGGGGGTGTAATATGAGACCAGTGTTTGGGAATTCAGTCCATCTTTGCCGAGTGCTGTTTGTTTTCAAATAGGATAAAGAGTGTTGTCTGCAAAGGCACTTCTCGCCTAAAAGGACTCCATCTCCAGGCCACTTGTCAAACAGTGTAGGAAATCAGTCGTAACCCCATTTTGATGCCTGCTGGCTGGGCTGGTCCCTCAGTGACACTGCAGGGGCCAATCTGAAGTGAGCCGTGGGATTTAGCTCCTCTTGTGAGGATGGACCCTGTGAGAACTGCCCTCAGGCTCACTCTTCATCTCAGAGGCTTTAAAGCCAGGTATAAATTGGTCCTGGGGGCAGGGTTATTTTCCAGAAAGAAAGGGTCAAAGGCAGTTGGAAGGGCCTGCCCTGCAAGCCCCTTCCTTTGACTGGCACGGGTCCAGGTGGCCTAGGTGAGCGTCTGCACCAGGGTCTCCTCACTTGTCAGCTTCACCTCTGAGAGGTTAATGGGCCGACCCAGGGCTACCTGTGGAGCTCCAGACCCTCCACTCCTTGTGTTGGGGCTGTCACTCTACAGGGTGGGGTCCTGCAGGAGTGAGAACCCATTCAGCAGGCTGTGACTGGTTTCTTTTTAACTGACAAATAGTTGATTGTATAACTTTATGGATTAGTATGTATTTTGACATGTGTGCATTATGAGATGGTTAAGCTAATTGGGCTGGGCGTGGTGGCGCACGCCTTTAATTCCAGCACTTGGGAGGCAGAGGCAGGTGGATCTTTGTGAGTTCGAGGCCAGCCTGGTCTACATAGTGAATTCCAGGACAGCTGGGGCTATAGGGAGACCCTGTCTCAAAAAGACAAAAAAAATAAAAATAAAAATAAGTTAATTAATTGGTTCATGGGGAGAGATGGCTGCTCAGACAGAAAATTTGGGTTCAATTCCCACCACCCACAGGGCAGCTCACAACTACCTGTACCTCCCAGTTCCAGAGGATCCAACACCCCTTCTGACCTCCTTGGGCACTGAACACATGTAGTGCACTTAGATGCATATTTGCAGGCAAAGCACTCATACACATAAAATATTTTTAAAAACCAAGCTAGTTGTAGCCCCAGCTGTCCTGGAACTCACTATGTAGACCAGGCTGGCCTTGAACTCCCAGAGATCCACCTGCCTCTGCCTCCCAAGTGCTGGGATTAAAGGCTGCGCCACCACACCTGGCTGATTACATTGTTATTAACAGCAGTCTCCAAGTTGTACAGGAGATCTTACAAACAGTCCTGTAAGTGGCACTTTGGCAAGTGTCTCCCAACTCTGCTCCTCCTGGCTGCTTCCTTTTGCCTCAGGCTTTTGGGTTCCACTGGTGAGATCAGGCAGTGCGTGTCTTTCCGTGTCTAGCCTGTTTCCACTGGTGAGATCAGGCAGTGCGTGTCTTTCCGTGTCTAGCCTGTTTCAGTTGGCATAATGCCTGCCAAGGACTAGCATTTTTTACGTCAAATAGAATAAAATGGAAAACATGAAGGAGCCCTGCAGTAGTAGCACATGTGGGACTTGGAGAAGCCCTTTCTTAGATAAACACACACCACACAAGCAGGATAAAGTAGAAAACTACACTGGTAAAAGATTTGTTCTCAGTGAGCATCTTAAAAATCACCCCCTCATGGTGGCGCACACCTGTAGTCCCAGCACTCTGGGGGCAGAGGCAGGCGGATTCTCTGTGAGTTCGAGGCCAGCCTGGTCTACATAGTGAGTTCCAGGACAGCTGGGGCTACAGGGAGACCCTGTCTCAAAAAGACAAAAAAAGAAAAATTTCCCTCCTTCAGTGAGCCTTGGCCCCGTACCTCCCTTTAGCTACAGGGTGACAGAGCAGCTTTATAGACCCCCCACTGGCGCAGTAGAACCCCCTTTTCTGTGTGAGAGGATTTCTCTCCTAAGGAGCTGTGAAAGTTTAATTACTATCATTATGGTTAATTAATAGCAAACCACTTTTTGTTAAGTTAATTGAAGCGTTTCTTTTCAGGTTTCCTTGCTGCAGAATGAAAGTGTTGAAAAAAACAAGAGCATACAGAGTCTGCACAATCAGATCTGCAGCTTCGAGATCGAGATCGAAAGGCAGAAGGAGATGCTACGGAACAACGAGTCCAAAATCCTTCACTTACAGGTGAGCAGCTGGCCCAAACTGCAGGCCCACCAGAGGGTTCCTGCAGACTGGCCCGAGGCTTCTGTTACGTGAACACTCTGGGGCAACCTGGGTCAGCACGGGAGGCCTAGGGAACTGGGCTATCACCTCTCTCCCATGCTTTCAACCCACTGGAGCAAAGTAAAACTTAAAGCCTGTGTTTTCAAAATTGGTAGAGCACTTGGCTAGTACGTACAAGGCCTTACATTCTATCCCCACCTCTGCAAAAACGTGTGTAGTGTGCGTGTGACATTTTCTCACCATTTAACACATTGTTCAGTTACTTGTGTGTTAAGTTTCACTTCCTAAGGTGAAATGAAACTAAACTGCTTTGTCCTGAGTGTTCACACACATTTGTCCAACTTTATTTCACCATGGGAATCCAGAGATACCCCCAAACAACAAGTAACTGTTTGCCACACTAAACTAAGGCGATGAGACAGACTGACCTGCCATCTTAATTCTATCACGAGAAATAGCCTCCACTAGGTGCTCCTTAGCTGATCATCCTTGTGGATGCCATCTGCGTGGAGATTCAGCGGTAGGGCACAGGGCTTTTAGCAGTTCGCACGTGATATACACCCACCCACATACGAGCACTTGTGTTGCTGGTATGGTTTTCCTTGCTTACTGTGGCTCCCTGGGTCGTCAGAAAGAGAAAACATTTCTAATAAATAGTCCTGAACCACTGAGAGGGTCTCCTCCTGTCTTGACACTGGAGATTAGTCGTAATGTCCTGAATTGCATACGCATTTATTAAATTAACTTCATTTGGGGCTGGAGAGATGGCTCAGCGGTTAAGAGCACTGACTGCACTTGCAGAGGACCCAGGTTCAATTCCAAGCACCCACACGGCAGCTATGAACCATCCTTAACTCCAGTTCCAGGGAAATCTGAAGGCCTCTTCTGACCTATGTGGCATTGCACAACACGGGTGCACTCACATACATGGCAGGCAATACACACTCATACACATAAAGTAAAAATAATAAAATAATTCTTAAAAACAAAACAAAAATTAACTTCATTTGTAATAAACTTCATGGTTGCCCAGAGAGACAAGGGACTATCACAATGCAGCAGGAGACTGTGTCAGATAAGGGACAAGTTATCAATATTCAATCAGGCCAAAAAAAGCAGTGTCTCACGAAGAACCAGCCAGTCCTCTTTGAAGTACCTGACATTTTTCCCAGTGGTGTGTAGCTGACCAGACTGTCCAAGGTGGGGAGCCAGGCTGCGGCTGCAGAGAGACCGTGTGCCGGCTTCATTGGGCCGCCTGGCAGGCCTAGTTATCTGCAGTATGGCTACTCTAGTTCACCTGAGGTCAGAGCGGCTGACAAAAAGGACAAGGAAATCAGTGTCGTGCTGCACAATCACCTGCTAAAATGTCTACAGCAGAGGAAAGAGCAGACGCCTTCACGGTGTTCCCGTTCCTAACAGCAATGAGGTCACCAGTCACGTGGAACCCACAAGACCTCATGGACATTTTATTTCTTCTTCATTTCTGCTGGATGTAAAAATTTCCTAGAGTTCATCACTCTGCTGTGTGTGATTTTGTGCCAAGTTTTATGGCTGAGTAAACCAATAAGGTGTAAGCCACAAAGACTGGCAGGGTTCGGAGCCCAGATTGGTGAAGACAGTGAGAATGGTTGTCAGCGTTGCCCGGACTTGTAGTAAATAGGCAGCGGCTGGCCAGCTCCGATCTCTGTGGAAAGAGAAGTACAGAGGAGATTCCGTCATGCTTAAGAAAGGAACTCAGGTCAGGCCCAGTCTCGTGACTCCCTGAGTGTGTGAGGGAGCAGCAGGAAGGTGCCAGAGCACCATGAGAGGCCCTGCTTACCATCCCCCGGCCTGCACTGCCTCTGGAACCACACAGGGTGTAGCTCTGTCCTGTGTCTTTCCAGATGCTGGTGGAAACCTCAGGTGCCCTGAGCTGAGGCTCCCTCCTGTACCTTGCATTTCTCTCCCCAGAACCCTTTGCCTTGCCCCAGCAGGGTTTCTAGTCACCTCTCAATTTGACCCCAGTCCTTAGAAGGTTGTGCAGTCCCACATGGACTTCTGAGACTTCTTTCATCACCTGCCTTTGCTGAGCAATATGGCGGCCACCTCAAACACCATAGGCGCCAGGAAGCCTTGCACGCCTGCCTTTGGTGCTCCCTTAACCCCGTGCATGAACCATTGTGGCGATGACCCTCCTGGTCCTCTCCTGTCTTATCTGATGTGCCAGCAGCAGACCCTAGAATCCAGCAGTGATAGGAGCAGGCCAGACGGGGACCTGACTGTGGGTCCTGAGGGAGTGGGATTGAAGAGGGCAAGTGTTTGCTGGTCCAAGAAGCATCCCTCCCTCCTTCTTTACATTTATTTTATTTATTTGAGTGGGCAGGGTACACGGTGCCATGGTGTACATGTGGAAGTCAGAGGATGGCCTGAAGGAATCAGTTCTCTCCCTCATGTGATGACCCAAGATTTAACTCAGGTAGAAAGAATATGTATAGGGGTGGGGACATGGCTCAGTAGATGAAGTGCTTGCCACACAGACATGAGTTCCAATCCAAGGAACCCACATCAGTGGTGGGTAGGCGTGGTAGAGCTTGCCTGTAATTCCAGTGCTCAGAAGGCAGTGATAAGACCCCCCAGAGCAAAGCTGGTTAGCTAGCCCAGTCATGTCCACAACTCCAGGTTCAGCTGGGAAACCTGCCTCAAAAAATATGGTGCAGAACAATCAAGACTCCATGAGTCATCCTCAGGCCTCCACACATGCACACGCACACCAGCACACATACATGCCCACATACTTGGGAACATCACATGCTAAAAAATTACTGTGTTTGTTTGGGCTTTTAGATTTTTTTCCTGGTACTAGGGATAGTATAGTCCCTTATTGGGTGTGGAGCTCCTGAGTCGTTTGGTTGAACCCCATTTGCGTGGACCGTGGACACACAGCATGTATGCCCTTGTCCCCCAATGGAGCACAGGGTGCTGACTCAGTGCCCTGTGCTGGCTGGGGAGCCTCACGGTCAATGCAGTGCCTTGTTCCTCCTGTGCATGCCCCCAGTTGTTGGAAGACAAGCCTCTCAGGACTCCCTCCTCAGTCCACTAAGTTACCAGACAGCAGCTCTCCCAGCATGATCAGGCTTCTCATCGGTGCCAGCACCAGCTTGCTTTACGTTTATAGGGAAAGTTAATTCAAGGATACCAAGGCTGTCAGTGTTGCCCCCTGGAGAGCAGACCTCATGAGCCAACTATGCCTATGGTCATGTGTTCTTATTTAAATAAAACATCAACATTGCAGGTGTTTTTGGAGGCATTTTGTGTGTGTACATGTGTGTACAGTTACATGCCCAGAGGGCAGAGAAGGACACCAAGTATTCTCCTCTATCGTTCTCTGCCTTATCCCCTTGATAGGGTCTCACTGAACATGGAGCTAGGCTGGCAGCCCGCAAGGCCCGGTGATCCTCTTGTTCCACAAGGTTTGGATTCTAGGCACATGGCTTTTGATGTGAGTGCTGTAGACTAGACTCAGTCCTCAGGCTGCACAGCAAATGCTCTGACCTGCCAAGGCATCCCCTCAGTCCCCTCTCTTCTTTCTTAAATGTCAGCTAACTTCAGGGTTCTCAGAAAGAACAGGGAGGTTTACACTGAGCCTTTACCCCGAGAGAGAATCCAGATCGGCCATTTGTTCCTTCTTGGTTAGTATAGACAACAAAGGTGCTAAAACCTAAAATTCCAAAAATAGACTTCCTAAAGAAGTGAGGCTGGCCACCGTCCTGGGGCGTCCCTGGGCGTCTTGTTTTAGGGGTGGCTCATCCACTCCGTGGCCTCCAGAGCTTTACAGATTCTTGCATGAGTGGAAAGCCTTCAGATCCCTGGCTCTATCTAAAAGGGAGACAAACAGTCCTTAAACACCAGCCATGGCTAGAGCACAAGTCTCTCCTCTGTTAACTGCTCCAGGAGGAATGTTCTAGAAAAAGGTTTTCTGAGTTATTTAAATTAAGATAGCGCCAATTGGGCCTGGTGCTGGCAGCTGCCCAGGCAAAACAGTGTTCACCTTCATTGCTTCCTGGTGCCCTGACCGCAGAAGCTGTTCCGTGGCTCGGTCTCCTTGGCTCTCTCTAGGCCTGAGGGCTCACTGCAAGCCTTCTCTGGCTGCCAGCTCTCAGGGCTTCTGGTGGAGAAAGGATGGAGGGGGTCTTTCTCTCCTGGACCTTGGCACAGTTCTGGGGTCCCCTCTATGGTTCCAGAACAGAAGCAGTGGCTCTGTCCTGGGCCATGCAGCAGGATAGGAAGACAGCCAGATAGGTGTGACTCCAGCATCCTGGACCTAAGACCCTTTGATTGACGGAGAGGGTAGGGTACATGCCTTGAGAATCTCAGCTCCACTTGGTACCTAAAGCCACCTGTGGTACCCTAGGTACATATGAATACAAGGTAGGAGGCCTGTGGCAACCCAGTGGATCCCTATAAGGATTCATGAACGTGAGGGCAGAGTTACAGCCGGGTTCTGGGAAGATGGCTGCTGGGATGTCGACAGGTGAGGGACAGGCAGTCAGGCGGCACCAGGAATGCCCAAGATAGGGACCCCATGCAGGAGCTGTGGGCAGATGAGTGAGAGCTGCTTCCTGGGCCCTGTGCACACTTGTGGCCTTGGGAGCAGCAGGTGGTCCCCTTTCCCTGGATCCAGCCCTCCTTTCCAGGTGTCTTTCTGTTAGCAGTGTACCCTGGATATGTTCACACGTTATCCAGGTCTTTTTCATAAGACAGATCATTCTGTGATTCCCACCACCCCTCTCTGTGCTCTACACGGCACAAGTTTCAGTCCGCAGGAAGCTGATGGGCCTCAGCTGGTACGCAGGAGCCAGCTGCTGCAGTCTGCATTTGGGGGTGGTAGTACCACATGCTGAGTTCTGACTGTCTTTTACCCTTAAACCCTCTGGTCTGGAAGCGAGTAATAGACAGCCAGGCAGAGAAACTGAAGGAGCTTGACAAGGAGATCCGACCCTTCCGGCAGAACTGGGAGGAGGCCGACAGCGTGAAGAGCAGCGTGGAGTCCCTCCAGAACCGTGTGACTGAGCTGGAAAGCGTGGACAAAAGTGCAGGGCAGGCAGCTCGGAACACAGGTGAGCGCACCGGGGCACCTGTTCCCAAGGCAAGTAGTGCTGAGCTCATGCTGCCCCACGATAGCCCCTTAGCTATAGGCAGTGAGTGCGTAAACAGCACTCTCCTGCTGAGTCTTCGGTAGGAAAGGTTTCCACTTCACCTTCCTTCATGGGAAGCCCAGGATGGCAGGGTCCAGAGCCCTCCCCAGGCGAGGCTGGGCCACCACGTGAGCATCAGGACATGAGGGTATGACCGCTTGCTAGTCACAGTGCTCCTGCCACGCTTGTGAGACCTCAAGACGGGCAGGGGAGGCAGGTCCAGCATGCCTTGGCCGAGTGTTTCTGACATTGAGGGACAGACGTGCACCCACAGCTTTGAGCCTGCCAGAGCAGTGTGAGGATTCCATGGAAGGATTTGGGAGGGTTATTGTGGTACGTGGTTGGATTGAGCAGATGGAAGGTGCGTGGTTGGAGTAGAATGGGGGTCAGCTTGAATTCAGAGCCTGGTGTCCCTGTTGGCGTCAGGAACATGGGGCAGGAGAGCATGGACGGGTAGGCAGCCAGGCCCTAGGCTATCTTCCCAGGGGATACCACCACATCTGGCTGTGGCCTGACAGTTTGTACACTGTGGCTATCGGAGGGGAGGAGAGGGAAGATGTCCGACACTGTCTGCCCTGCGCCACGTCTACTCCTGTGGCCACGGTGACTCCTCTGTGGTGATTTCAGACATTGGTACAAATTTCCACGTTGGTTTTCTAACATCCCTGGTGTTTGCATGTCTCACTCGCCAACTCTTTCCTCACCTACGGCAGGCTTGCTGGAGTCCCAGCTGAGCCGACACGACCAGATGCTGAGTGTTCATGACATCCGCTTGGCTGACATGGACCTGCGGTTCCAAGTCCTTGAGACCGCTAGCTACAACGGCGTGCTGATCTGGAAGATCCGTGATTACAAGCGCCGGAAGCAGGAAGCCGTCATGGGGAAGACCCTGTCCCTCTACAGCCAGCCTTTCTACACAGGCTATTTTGGCTATAAGATGTGTGCCAGGGTCTACCTGAATGGGGACGGGATGGGGAAGGGAACACACTTATCGCTGTTTTTTGTCATCATGCGCGGAGAATATGATGCTTTGCTGCCGTGGCCATTCAAACAGAAAGTGACACTCATGCTGATGGATCAGGGGTCTTCTCGGCGTCATCTGGGAGATGCGTTCAAGCCCGACCCCAACAGCAGTAGCTTCAAGAAACCCACTGGAGAGATGAACATCGCCTCTGGCTGCCCCGTCTTTGTGGCCCAAACTGTTCTAGAAAATGGGACGTATATTAAAGATGATACAATTTTTATTAAAGTCATAGTGGATACTTCGGATCTGCCTGATCCCTGACAAGTAACTGGGGAGGTGGATTTAGCAGAAGCTAACTCCTCCGGGGGGTTGGATCGGTCTGTCTTCACGGAGGTCCTCGCGCTCAGAAAGGATCTTGTGGAACAGAGGAAGCAACAAGAGGAGGATGCGTGGCCAGCGGGAGGAGCCGCTCGTGAAAACAGACCCGACGCGCTTTCTAAGTAGACTAGCCACACTTCACTCTGAAGAGTTATTTACCCTTCAGCAAGATAAATATTACTGTCAGAGAAGGTTTTCATTTTCATTTTTAAAGATCTAGTTAATTAAGGTGGAGAACATATACGCTGAACAAAAGAAACATGATTTTTCTTCCTTAAACTTAAACACCAAACAGGAAAACACATGTGGGGCTAGCTGGACATGTCAGCATGTTAAGTAAAAGGAGAACTTAGGAAATGATAATGCCATTCTGATATATTCATCCTAAAATTCAAGAGTGCAATCTTGTTTCAAATATAGTATATTGTCTATTTTTAAGGCCTCATCTGGTCTCTGTTTTAATAATTTGTTTGTCAGAAGACCCTGAAGTAAACCTAGGTCTTTTTTGAAAGTCTCTAAATTCAGAAATCTTTTTTTTAATTTAAAGTTCTACAGATAATTGTTATTGCAAACATTTTATTTTAAAACGTTGATAGACTGATATTTCTTGGAAGAAAATGTAAAATATCAAACACTGGTTATCACTTGTGATAGGAAAGAGAATATTCAACCTGTTGTTATTTCTCGTTAGAAATGTAAACCTCAATACCTGTCGTAGTTAATGACACTACTTCAAAATTACTATGAAAGGGACATTGCTCATGGATGCTGTGCATCATTTTCAGACTTAATTGTTTTCACCCTAAAATAGGGCATTAGTTGAACTTTGGAGTTCTAACAAAATCCTGTAGGTTTTTAAAATTCTGCCCCATGTTTAGACAAGCTCTCTGTTGTTGACAGCACCGACCTCGGTCTTCAGTGTCTGGGATGGGCTGGTGGCCTGCGCGAGGCCCCAGCGGGCATTCCTCATCCTGTCATCCTGTGCATGCGGCTAGTGGTCTCCGATGGTGGCATACGGTACATGTGCCTTAGATGTGACATGCTGCTTTTCGTCCCTGGGTTAGCATCACCATGACTCTGGAAAGTGATAGTTTAACCAGACGTCTCTCTCCACTCCAAATCTTGTCTCTGCTAGGGCCCTCAGAGAACTTGGAACCTGCCGGAGGGGAAGCCAGGCTCCGCCGGCACCGTCCGTAGCCTCTGCTGCTAAAGACCCACAGATCCCAACTCTAGGCCCCCAAGTGCAGCTCGGCCCTACCCCAGGGAGGCAGGTGTGGAGCAGAAGCCACACCCCTTCATGTCCCCACCCGGGCTCTAAGAGCCCACACAGCATGAAGGAGAAACACCCCCCCCCAGAGCATTCCAGAGACCACTGCTCTGGGGGCCTATCCAGGCTGGCCAAGAGCAGCCCTGGCCTCCCCATCAAACAGGGTAGTGGGCCGATGTCCCAGCCTGTCCTGCCCAGACGGCACTCTTGGCTCACTGTTTACGTCTCTCGATGGTCCAGCTGTGATAGAAGCCTGGAGCCCTGCCCCGGTGCCCTTTTGCTACGCACCACGCTTCATGGTGCTCTTACACTGATGGGTGCTACACGCGACGGGTGCTTCTTAGGCAAAACCAATGTGTGCAAACCACCATATCTGTGCCACTTGCCCAAAAGGCGTGCCCACAATTGGCCAGCTGGGCGTGCACTTCGGACTGCCTGCCTCTGGGCTCTCCCCATGGTGGCGCGGGGACAGCTGGGTTGGTCCCCGGTGGCCCACCTCGTCTCTGGTGCTGCCGTCTGTCCTGGGTGTGCCTTCGCCCCAGTGCCTGCTGGAAGTGCCCTCCTCTCGCACACTTGTCCCACGCCTCCATGAGCGACCTCCTGCTCTCAAGCACCTGCCCTGCCCTTCCGTGGCTGAAACACTTGTTCTCCACCTGCCACTCCTCTCTCCACTCTCCTGGGATTGCTGTGGGGTAAGTCAGCGACCTGGTTCTGCCCTAGGGGGAATAATCTCTGCTTATAAGGAAAGTCTGTGCACCGTCCCTTCAGAGACGTCCCCGCTCTCCTCCCCGTCCCCTGGGGTTTTACCCCAGAGACTGGAGTTGGGAAGACCACCTGGTAGCCCTTAGCAGGCCTGAGGTAGCTTTTCTGTGGCCAAGGGTCAGCAGCAGGGGCATCCCTGTCACTTCTCCTTTGAAGCAGTCAGTGTAGTACCAGCAGGTCTGATAGCGTGTGCGTCTGCCTTTAGGGTTAGACCCCTGTTTGAGTGTCACCCTGAGATGTTTTCAAACGTTCCCAGTTAGTGGGGTTCTAGGACTCCTTCCTGGGCGGTGGTGGGCCCTTCTAGCCTCCCCTGGGTCCCTGTAGGGTGAGACTGTAGTAATGCTGTCCCCTGGGATGAGGGTCCCAGCATGTCACCGCGTCCTGCCGTGTGTTGTCTCATTTCTTAGTTGACAGCGGACTATAGCAGGCAAGCCCATGCTTTGTGCCCTGTGTCTCTTGTGTGAAAGACCCACACTGAACATGTCTACTGGGAGGTATGGAACGCATCATGTTCTGCTGGCTGTGCCTTGCCCTGCTCCATCCCAGCATTTCTCGGTGCCCCTTTGGTGCTCAACACCTGGGCCGGCTCTTAAGCTGTGATCTCAGCATAGCTGAAATCCTGTCTGGCCCCGGCAGCAGCCAGCCCTCCCCACCTTACACAGTCCTGGCCACAAGAAACAGAGTGGTGGTGCACTCTACCTGGCTGTGCAAAAGTGATGCAGTTTCCAGCAGGACAATTGCCTGCTCTTTAAAGAGGCCAGTTGTTTGTTCTGTGGCCTCCATGAGGAAACTGGGCACAAATTCTGCTTGCCTGGGGGAATGTCGACACCTGCTCTGGCTGCCCCTGTCAGGATACAGGTCACTAGATAGCAGCAGCCCTGAAGGTCTGGCCCCTGGTTCTTGTGGGTAGCTGAAAGTCACGACCCAGGGCTATGCCAGGACTGAGGGCCTTCTGCCTTCTGGCAGGGTTCAGAAAGTGAGGTAGAGGAAGGCAGCCTGGGGACCCTCGCAGGACCTCTTTTACCTCTTGAGAATAGATTGGCACAGGGGAGCTGGGGCCATGCAGTGTTTCAGGCTGTGGGTAAGACAGAGGAGGAGTCTGGGGGAATATTTTGTGAAGTGTTGTGAGGCCCACAGAGGAAAGCAGAGCACACACCCCAGCTCATCCACCTGCCAGCCTCTCCAGAGACTGTGAATAGCATTCCAGGAAGCAGAGGGCTGTTGCGAATGTCCACATCCCGGCCTCTGTCCAGAAGGTACCATGTCCCTAAGGCAGCACAGCAGTCAGCTGAGCGGGGCGTCTGCCCGGGGGCACCTTCTTGCCTCCTTCCCTTTTCTTCTCCATCCACATTTTCTGAGGATTGGGGCACCAGGGAGTTGAAGCACCAAATGCTCCTGGGTAGCCTCCAGCAGGGACTGCAGACACACCACCCACGCAGCTCCCCCTTAATTGGCTTCCCTCTGACCCTTTGTGGTCAGCTTGTAAGGGCCTGGAAATCGGGCATAATTGCAAAGACAGCCAGTCACCTCCCCTGACCACCTTAGTCTGCCTCAGGGCCACCTGGGGTTGGGACCACATGCCTGCTATTTTGGACCTGTCATTAATGACACCCTTTTCACTGAACAGTGTGTGGTGGCGCTCACCCATGGTAGACTTGGCAGCCGGTGGATGGCATCCAGCAAAGGGAAGGTGTCTGGACATGCCCAGCAACAAGGTCCTGGGTGGGCCACTCCTGCCACCCCAAGAGGAGACCAGGGACCACCAGTACCAACCCCAAGGCCCTTGCCTCCTTCCTCTCCTGCACACTGCTAAGCAGTGCAGGGACTGTCACTGGTGCCTGGCTAAGACATTTCCTACCTGACAGGGTGACTTTTCCACCGTCTCTGGGTCACCACAGGGTGGATCAGCAACCCAGTCCCTACCCTCTGTGTTCCCTCCGCTTGGGGCAATCAGCACATTGGAAAGAGGCTCGGTGGAACTTAAGGTACTATTTTTTATTTTCAGTCTAGATCTTTCCTGGCTAGACTGCAGGAGAGCTAGTGGGAGTTGTGAGTATACCATTGCGTTTGTGTGTGTGACCAGCGAGGGTCCACCCCCCAAATCACACACCAAGCCCATGGTTCTGTCTTCCGTTTGCAAGTCGTAGCAGCTCTGTTTTCCCAAAGTAGAGTGTGCCCGCAGGAGTCTGGGTCAAGTGAGGTCATAGTCAGCAGGTCATCTGGCCATCGTTACTGTCCCACCTGGTGCTGGTTGCCACTGGCACTGTGGCATCAGGGAGCCGGATCAGCAGAGACGGTAAAGTTAGAAGCCAGCAGCCCATCCTGAAGGCCTAGACACCACTACCAGGCAGGTGGTCAAAGCAGCGACCCACAGCAAGGCCAGCCACAGGGCTGAGCAGGCCCGAGGGAGAGGCGAACGCCCCATTTCCCCTGCTGCGCCATGTCCGGAGGCTTTGAGTTCACTGTGAAAAGGATGTTACAAGTCGGTTGCTGTGCCACTCCAAAATCAGTTGTGACTGGCGTATACCCTAGACCCCTTAGACAAGTAAGATAACCTTCAACAGCAAACTAAATGACCCAATTGGAAAACACAAAAGCCGGCCTTCCAAGGATTTCCACATGAATCTGTAGGAACTCTGACTGAGGACGCGCGGGGTTGGTGTAGACAGCTGCGGACCGTTCTGTTCTTTTCTCTGATGGCACACCTCTTGTGTTCAGTTCTGTTACCCAAAAACAAAGACCAAAGAAGGCCAATCTCTCATTTGACTGTATTTTTAATCTGCCTGTTTGACACTTGCTGTCTGTAGGAACCGCTCGCTGTGAGGCCCCATCTTGACAGTCCAAGTGATTGTGACCAGTGATTAGTGTCCCGTGTTCTGCTCTTCTAAGAAACAAAGACAGTGTGAGTTATTGCTCAGCAATAATCTTGTCACTAGGAGGTAGCGACGTGTCTGATTTCCTGATAGCATTACGATGTTTCGTACTTCGTTTACTGTATACTGTGTGGTTTTATTTATTTGTGTTTTGAGGTCTTGCGATGTTTTTGTTCCGCTGCTAATAATAAAGTTTGTAAGACTGTAGAATGCAAAATTTTGCAATGCTAAACTGTCTATTAGAGGAAAATAAAGCTGATTAAGAGTCCTGCTTTCTTACCACACTGTCTCTCACTGCTGGGGTTGGGGCAGGCCCTTCTGCCACTTGGCTCCTCCAGCTGTTCTACAAGTGGCTGGGTGACAGCTGCCTTGGGGCACCCCATATGGCCAGAAGGGGCCACCCTTCTGGGGTGTGCTGCTGCCATCCTGAGATACCGGAGTGCTCTGAGGAAGACCTGCCTGTGCTCCACCCAAGGTCTAGCCTGCAGCTCTCAAGGCTGTAGTTTTGTCCAGGGCCAGTGCAGGGCCTTTACCCCTTGCTGCATGTGTACCCAGGCTCCTGGTGTGACAGAGAGGCCTCTGTGGGTCCCAGGATTGGGCTTGGTCTCACCCTGCCACTTAGAACTCAGCTTCCTCATAATGGGATGATAGCACCCACCTCCCTTCTGAAATGTGGGTACCAGAAAGCAGCACCTTACTGGCTCTGGGCAGGGCTTGGGGCATCTTCAGGAACTGCCCACCCCATGTCAGGGCCCTGGACCACCCCACCTGCAGGGCCACCCTTATTTTTCCCCTTAGTCCTTTGGTCCACACATGGCAGTAGAAAGCCCTTCCTCTGCCTTATGGTCCCCCCAGGTTGTAAGATGGTAGCACTGCTCAGCCTCCCTGACTCCGGAAAGCCCAGCCAAGAGCTGGGCCCAGAGGAGAGACTGTAGGCCACCCCACCAGGACCTCGCCCAGGTGTCTTTCATGGCCACTTGTACTCCCCATCCCCCAGCCTGGTGGCATCCAGAGACCTCCCAGGACTAGGGTAGTCCCCACCTCACCCCAGAGAAGATGGCACAGCTTTGCCAGCCCCTCTGACTTGTGGGGTCCTGAGTTGACATACTGACGTGGGTCACCTGCACACCTCCTCCCTTGGCCACCTTCCTAGTGACGCAAGTGTTGGGACAGGCCTTTCAAGGAGGACAACCAGTGGCAATACAGAAGTGGAATTTCTTGCCCTTTGTGGTCTCTGAGCCCTTTGAAAAAATACATGGGCATGGCCCATTGGGCTTAGAGAGACTGAGGGGGCCCACACAGCCAGCATCTGCCCCAGGGCTCTGGATAGACCCTGGAGCTCTGCTTGGAGGAGAAACAGGGTTTGGGGCTGTGGGCCTAGTGCTCTGACCTGACCCCACACCTCTTGGGGAGAAGACTGCCTGAAGGCCACATGGGCCTATGGGGCGGGAGGAGGGGCGCTGACTTTGACAGCCAATTTAGAGTCAAGTACAGACTACTCTCCTCTGAACCAGAGGCCAAAGACCTGGAGGACGTGCCTGGCAGCGAGAACTCTGGAACTCTCCATCCCAACCTCTGCACAGGGAGGAAGACGGCCCTCCTCCCACTCCCCAGGAGCACAGACGGGAACCAAGCCCGCAGGTACTGGGACTAGACACCAGCTGTGCCCTGCCAATGAATCAGTGTTGTGGGATATCCATCTTTTTTTTTTTTTTTTTTTTTTTTTTTTTTTTTTAATGTTCTGAATGTTTTGCCTGCAGGTATGTAAGTGTACCACATGTATGCAATGCCCATGGAGGCCAGAAGAGAGCATCGGATCCACTGAAACTGGAGTCACACACAGTTGTTAGCTGCCATGTGGGTGCTCGGAACCAATCAGAGTCCTCTGCAAGAGCAGCCAGTGCTCTTAACTGCTGAGCCATATCTCTAGCCCTGGGAATCTGTCTTAAAAGGCAGGGCCTGGGACTATCTGAGCCCCACACACTGTTCTGTGGGGGATTGCTGCCTGTGGCCCAGTGCTCACTCTTGCCTGCTCTGCAGGATTCTGTCAACATTGCTAGAACCACAAATGGGTGGGAACGAACACTGGACTCAGAAGACTAGGAAGTCTAGTGATCCTCCCTTTCTAGAAATGGATGGTGGCATGATCTAATCTCACATCAACTGCACCTTGTTTTTAAAACAACTGGGGAATCAGGACTGAGCAAGAAGCCCGCCCAAGCCCTGTCACATTGAGTCATCCCTGAGCATTTCAGGGTCACTTGCAACTTAACCCTGAGCACAAGCTAGTGGCTCAGAGCTAAAGTCCAGGGGAGAGATGACTGAGCTGTTCTAACTGGCCTCCACTGTGTGAGCCTGCACCAGGGCCATGGATTGTGGAGCCTGGGGGCTAGTAGCACATGTGGGTCCAGGGCTGAGGGCAGGGACAACAGAGGGCTGGCACCTGGAGTAGGATTTCAGGAGCATCCAGACACACCCACACCTCTGAGGATCTCCATCTGCCAGGGGTCATAGTAGCATCTATTCCAAGGTCCCCTATGGGGTGGACCCTGTGGTGACCATGGGTGGCTGGACCCTGCACCTCCAGCCTGAGGTTCAGAGATCACCCAGCACTGCAGCCCCATGGGGTGGAGCACACGGTGGCCGTGGCACTGGGTTTGAGGAGGCTCTACCTGTGTGCCCTCTTGCTGTGAAACTTGGGGCCTGGCCACTGAGCTGCCCCACTTCTGTGAGGTCCTACAGGCAGCCTGTGACACAGTTGCTGTGACTGCACTGTAGGCCAGGTCACAGGAACCAGCACTAGAGCTGCTTCTCCCTGGGATGACACCCTCCTCAGACTGCTCTTAAGCCAAGTGGCCTTTGTCCCACTCACTCCCACCCAGGGACAGCGGGTGTGCAAGCCTGGAGTCAGCAAGCCAGGCCTCCAGCTCTGGCTTTTCTTGACCCAGAGACCCATGACCTTCCTTCCTCATGCAAAGAACTGGAGGTGGCAAGTAGCCTTGTGAAAGGGAGGGAGGCAAGACAAAGGCTCTGGACAAAGACCCTCCCCAGCTGGAGGAGGCCAGGAGACTTACTGAGCAGCAGCTCCAGGCCAGCCAGGGCTTCTGGGGACCTCAGCCTCCCCGCTGCTCTCTCCTATTGCCCAAAGATGGAGAAGGCAGTGACCACTGTGCATTTGGCTATGCCCTGCCTCCAGAGAGCCTGCCCCACCTCCACATCAAAATGGAGCCACAGGCACTGGGACCCACTTTGCAGGTAAAGAAATGAAACAGAGACTAAGGGAATTGGCAGCTTCATTGTGCAGCAATGACAAGTGTAACCAGCCCAGACCCATCCATTTTACACCCTTCTGGGCTCGCCTCATTGGTCAAGTGCAGCCCCAGCCACCAGCCACAACGTGCCTGCCCTCCACCAGCTCCCAGCCCTCCACCAGCTCCCGGGCACCCCTCTACCAGCTCCCCACCCCACTCCACAGCTCCTGGCCTACCTCCTACACTTCCTGTGTCCCTGCTTCAGTGCTTTTGCAGGCTGCTTATTTCTGTTCTGCCCCCAAGAGGGCAGAGCTGTTACTCATGATTCCCCACAACTCCAGGGCAGACCATAAGCCACAGTGGCTAACCAGTGTGCAACCCCACACAGCCATCGGTGCAGAGTTGTGAATGAGCAGATGGGAGGCATCATGGTGACACTCCATCAGTGGCCCACTCAGGAAGCTCTCAGGCCAGCTTCCCTGGCAGAAGTTGGGTGTACAGAGGTACCAACACAGGAGGGCAATAAGCCAAAACAGCAAGAGGCTGAGCCAGGCCCAGAGCTGTTTGTCTAAAGCAGCCACTCCTGGTTTTTCTTCAGGGCTCTGCATTTTTTCCCATTTCCCTTGAGGGCCCTGATCAGTTCACCCTGTGGCCGAGTGCCTGAGGCTCGTACGCAGTCAAGGGCTTTGTGAACACTGCATCTGCCCCTGGTCCCAGGGGATCTTCCCACACTGCAACTGCAGCAGTGACCTCATCCTTGTGTTTTAATGCTGCGTCTTTCAGGAAGCCTCTCTGGCTGCTCAGGTGCCTTCACTGCCCTCCCCACAAGGCCATTTGGTGCAGGCTACGAGCACCAGCCTGGCCACAGCAGCTTGGTCCTGAAAGCTCACAATGGTTCAGCAGTGAGGGCCAGAGCCCAGTCTCACATGGCCTCCTCCTCACTGAGAAGCAAGACGGCAGCCAACAGGAGGGTGACTTCCAGAGTCCTCTTCGCCCCTGACCAAACCAGAGGTCAAGGGCAACCCCTTCTCCAGCAGGAGTGGCCAGCCCCCCTCCCCCCAGTGGCACTCAGCTGCCCAGCTAAGAGAACTGGTGCCTCCTCTCTTGAAGAGTAAAGGATAGCCAGCGCTAGGCTCCCTGCCGAGTGAGACCCCACCTAGGTGTTAAAAGGGCACACCCTCGTGGGTGAAAGACTTCTGCATGGGAGAAGCAGAAAGGGGAACAGCCGAGGGAGGGTAGGCACTCTGCAGATGAGCCCTTTGTGGCTCCAAGGAGGGCCAGGGCCTCCTCAAGCCTGAACAGCTCTTCAGTCCAAAGCCCTCCTGCACATCCTGCAGTCAGTCCACCACCCTGTCCCACTCTGCCCCCCATCACCCACGTATCCATCCACCATTCACAGGTATATCACCAGGCAGGCATCACAGCATCCATTCGTCTGTCCATCTGTACAACCTCAAGCCCAGGGCCATCCTGCCAGCACTTCCTGTATATTAGTTAACTTTTCACACTGCTGTGGCAAGTTACCTGAGAAAGGCATGTTAGGAAGGGAGCGCTTGTTTTGGTTCATGGTTGGAGAGCCGGAAAGTGTGGCAGGAGCACGAGGCAGAGGGTCCCACTGTGGTGGTGCGTCTGTGTCAGGATCAGAGAGGATTGTGGCTGTCTAGCTTGCTATCCTTAGTCTGGGACCCCAGCCTACGGTGCTCCCCACATCAGTGTAGATCCTCCCTGCTTGGTTTCTGGAAATATCTTTACATGTGTTTCCATGGTGATTCAAGTCAAGATTAGCCATCACAGCCTGCCATCCATCCCTCGCTCCACCTCTCCCAGCTTACCTCCAGGCCCTAGGAGGACTCTTCAGTTCCCTCTCACAGCATCCCTTCCGCCACCTACCTCAGGCCTTGAAGCCCCTGCAGACTAGGTGACCTTGTCTGCTGTCCATTTTCACCCATTCTCCATCAGAACCCCACCTTTCCTCACTCCCTTTCACCTAAACCGTCCTTCCAACTGAGGCACCCGGCCAATATCTGCCAAGCTACCTTCACCCACAGCATCACGGCTCATGGATCCATGTTCATCCATTCTCCATCCGACGGTCAGCTGCCGTCCACTGTGCATCCTTTTACAGCCCACTGCCCATCCTCCTAAGCCACCCACCATCCACACTTAAAATATGTGTCTGTTCATCATTGACCACCTTGCCACCATCCACTGTCCCCTACCTACCTATTGGTGACTATTTGACAGCCACCATTTCTACCTATACCCCTCTACCATCAACCTAGTCAGTATCCACCCACCATCCATCACCCATTACTATCAACCATTTAGCACCTAGCACCAGTAGCCACTATCCACTGTGTTCCCACACAAGCCACCTGTCACCCTGCACCACTGCTTGGTGAGCACGCACCCATTTATTTTCACTGTTCATCCTGCACCATCCATCCACTCACCAGTACTGGTCCCATAGAGGCTGAATCCCTCCACCCCTCACTCTCATGAGCCATCCATCCAGGCACATGCTGCCTTGCTGCACATCTGCTTGCCACTACGGGGTTCCTCTTCCTCTTCACCACTCACCCACCAACGACAGCTGCCCACAATCCCTGCAGACCCTCCACCAACCCTGGCTAGCGTGCCAGAGAAAGATGGGCAAAGAAAGCTAAGCCCCCCGAGGTTGGTGGCTGCGTCCACATCACATCACAGGGAAGGACTAGCTGGTCACCCTCTAGGCACCCAGAGCCCTGGATCTCAAAGGACAGGTGCCAGAGGTCACTGAGAAGGCTCCTGGGGGAAGGGGGGACTCAGGATCAGGCTGGGCAGGTCCGGAGGTAAATGTGTAACCTCTGGGCGACCCCTCCCACGCAGCTCCTCCTGGTCACGTGGGCCCCGCGGGGCAAAGTCCGCATCCAAGGCCACAGAGCAGTGAGCGAGATGGGCACACCGGGCCTGGTCCTGCTGTGGCTGCAGCTCTGCGGTAGGCCAGGCGCGCAACACCGCGTGTGATGCGGGGTCTAGGGACCCTGGAGGCGGAGGCTTCTCTAGGCCCGGAGGGTCAAGATCTCAGGAGAGGAGGGGGTGGGGAGGCAGGGCTCGCAGCCTGCCTCAGTTTCCCCGTCCCGAGCATGCGGCTGACGTCGCCCTTGCATGCAGCCAGCTCTGATCCCTTCCCCCCAGCGCCCAGGAGCTGTGACTACCGCAGCCCTGACCCCGTCCGACCTCCGAGCCCTTCGCAGCTCCTCCGTGCAGTCCGAGCAGGCCGCCCGGCTCCTCCAGCCCAGACTCCTTTCTGTGCCCCTTAGCCCAGACCCAGGGGTGCTGTCCTTAACCGACGCAGGCCGCTCCTCCAGAGTGCGGTAAACTGGGGGCGGGGAGGCTGGGCCGCACCCAGCGAGGAGGGCACGTTTACAGGGCTCCCCAGTCCGTAGCACTGCGGTGCCGCAGCGGGTCCGGGGTCCGTAGGAGCACCACGGGGGTGCCGCAGCGGCTTCCCCCGCGGTCCAACTTGCGCCCGGCCAGGCCAGGCCACCGTGGGGTCCCAACCCCACAGGGCTTAGTGCACAGGCCTTCTTCCCAGAGGGAGGCAGACACTCAGCCCGCCTCTCTCTAGCTCTGACGCGGGCTGCCCACAAGTTCTGGGTCCCTAACACCTACTTCGATACCGCCACCAACTGGAACCAGAACCGGACCCCGTGCACAGGAGACGCCGTCCAGTTCCCAGTGGACAAGGTGCCTTTAGGACGGCCTGGGGTGGGGAGGTCTGCCAGGCCCCTAGCTGACTCCACTTCCCACTGCAGATGGTGTCAGTCCTGGTGCGAGACAATTACGCCATCTCCGACATGGTAAGGCTGGAGGCTGTGGCTAAGGCCTGGCCACAGGGGGACTGGCCATTCCGGGGTTGCCCAAGCGCTTTCCTAGGCCTCTGTGCAGGCCTTGAGCTTGACGCCTCCGGAGAAGGCTCTGGTGGGGACACCTGCGCGCACATGGGGTCCCACTGGGTAGGGACCCAGGGGCCTCCAAGTCTGTCTGCTGCAAGATGTGCTCTGGGCTCAGGCCTGCCCTTCCCTGTCCTGGAGCTGGGGGTTAGCTGGGACCGGGGACCATTTCTCAATCGGCTTCACAAGGCTAGTGTTTCAGAGTGAGGCTAGGAGCAAGGGTTTAAGGGCCTAAGTTGGGGACCTTCTGCTTCTGGCAAGTCCTAAGGCTTCACCATGCACTCAGGGCTCTGATGGCACTGACACAGATGCCCCTCAGACTTGCATTCCTCTGGAGTGGAATTCCCTCTGGGCTTTTCTCCCTGCCCCCACCCTCATCTCTACCCTCTGCCCAGCTTTGTTTGTGGGAGACTCTCCTGCTTCCACCAGTCCTTGTTTGTTGGTTTGGGATGCCATGATCTTCTCAGCAGTGATCTTGGCCTGCGGTGCCATGTACAAACACTCAATTCCAGTCTCCTTCCCCAGACCACCAGCCTTGACCTTTGGTCAGTGGCAAAATTATTTCAGCTGTGAGTACCTGGGGAAGATGTGGATCGCACAGTTCCAGCCGGCAGTGCCTTCCCTGCGGCTCTGTGGGAGATCCCTGTATCTACAGAGGCCAGTGTAACCTTTGCTCAGTGTTCCCCGTGTTCCTTTGGAGTGCAGTTGCCCTCCTGGGGTTTTCCTTTCCCTTCCCTCCTCTCCCATCTCTACCCTTTGCCCTGCTTTGTTGGCGGGAGAATACTCCAGTCTCCTTTCGCTGTTCATTTACAAGGGGCTTTACTATTGGAGAGACGTGTACAATGAACACAGGGCCACAGAACACCAGGATTTAAGTTGAACACAGCTTCCTGCCATCAACTCATCCTGCCAAACTTTCTAAATTTTAGATTTTATTTTTATTTATTTTTTAATGTGTATGACTGTTATGCCTACCTGTATGTAAGTGCACCTGTGTTGTTCAGTGCCCATGAAGGACAGAAGAGGGTGTCGGATCCCCTGGAACTGGAATTAAAGATGGTTGTTAGCCCCCATGTGGGTGCTGGGATTCGAACCTGGGTCTTCTGCAAGAGAAGCCAGTGCTCTTAACCCCTGAGCCATCTCTCCATCTCCAAATATAAAAAGGTTTTAATTATGTGTGTGTGTGTGTGTGTGTGTGAGAGAGAGAGAGAGAGAGAGAGAGAGAGAGAGAGAGAGAATGTGCCCATGGAGGTCAGAGGCATTGGAGCTATAGGTATGGCAAGCTGCCTGATGTGGGTGCTGAGATCTGAACCTGGGACCTCCAGACAAGCTGTAAGTGCTCTTAACTGCTGAGTCATCTTCCCATGTTTCTCCAAAACTTTGCATTCAGCCGCATTCTTTTCAAGTCATACAGTGCTACTTGTAGAGGTCCTGCACAGGACTCAGACTGACTCAGAAGCACCTTACAGACCGGTTTCCGTCATGAATGATGCCTTTTACAAATTATAGTCTCCGGTCAGTTCTTTTCGCACAAAAATGACCATAATTCCTTTTGCTTTCCAGGCCTAACTTACTTTCTTTCTTTCTTTCTTTCTTTCTTTCTTTCTTCCTTTCTTTTTCTTTTTTTTTTTCTAACATTACCCCCTGAAGAGGTAACCCTAAAATCTTTCAGGGATTACATAAGAGCTCCCAAATACTTCTGTCATTTTTGGCCTTTGGAACACAGTATGTTGCTAAGAGGCCCAAGGACATTTTGACTTTTAGCCAAGAAACTGGCTATTTTTCTTCAGGGTCTTTTTACCCTAACTGCCTAGCCATCCTTCACACCATCCTCTGAAGAGGTTACCCAAATTGCTGATAGGGAATCGGGACACAGACCACTCTGGCTTCTTCCATGCTGAACAGGGATGCAGGGTGAGGCAATTGGGGTACCCCTTCAGTAGGTCTATCTAAAAGACTCCCAAATTGCATAACTCTTATCTCTAGGGGGAAAAGAAAGTCCTTGACTGGTAAATAGGAGATGTGAAGGAGAAGTAAAGGCAAGAGTAGTTACTAGCATTACAAGTTCTAGACCGGAAACCAGAAAACTAGATGAGGAACAGCTGATCTTCCTAAAACAAAGACCTCTAGATAGGCTGGCTAGATGGACAAGTAGTGGGGAACAGCTGGGGGGTGCCGACAACACAGTGGACAGTAGCAGGGATAACAGAGTGTAAGGGCTCTAGTGGGGGGAGGGAGGCTATGGGAGGGTGCCATCTAGGAAGTGGGTGTATAGTTGAATAAGATGGTTTGGGATGTTCTGTGTGATATACACACAAAAAATCAACAAATTTAAAAAGAGTTATATTTGAAGAGGAAGCATAAAAATTTACATCATGTTAATTAGTAGAGGGGATAAACATTACCATTGAAATCTACCCGATGACCTTATAGATATACACAGGTGCCAAGGATCTGAGTGCAACTGATTATGACTAGTAATAATCAGATACATACAGATTAGAGATGCTTTTCCTTCCTTTTTAAATTTAGGTAAGGTCTCACTGGGTAGCCAGAGCAGGCCTCAAACTTGCTATGCAGAGTTCAATCCTCTCACCTTAGCCAATCAATTGTTAGGATGACAGGTGTGAACCACCATTCTTGGCTCTTATTTTGTTTGCTTGAGACAGGATCTCACCATGTAGCCCAGGCTGGCAGACCCTCTGCCTCAGCCTCCCTGGTTCTGGGATTATAGGCATATACCACCTGGCAAACAAGCAAGTATTTTAGCACACACCTCTTCCACTCTCACTCCTCCCTCACAGTTTAGTCCGAACTTTACAACTGTTTAATAGTAGCATGCGGGTACACTCCCCAACCTTGCTCCTGGCACTCAGTCTTCTCACTGGCTCTGAGCATGTTTACAGGGCAGATCTTTATGGGACCTTTACTACATTGTGGGTTTGAGGCCAGCATATGAGACTGTTTAAAAAAAATAAAAAGGCCGGGCGTGGTGGCGCATGCCTTTAATCCCAGCACTAGGGAGGCAGAGGCAGGCAGATCTCTGTGAGCTCAAGGCCAGCCTGGTCTACATAGGGAGTTCTAGGACAGCTGGGGCTACAGGGAGACCCTGTCTCAAAAAAGACAAAAAAAAAAAAGAATTTTTGGTTAAAATATATATTGGTCTGGTGTGGTGGTGCACACCTTTAGTCCCAGCACTCAGGAGGCAGAAGCCAGCGGATCTCTGTGAGTTCAAGGCCAGCCTGGTCTACATAGGGAGTTCTAGGACAGCTGGGGCTACAGGGACACCCTGTCTCAAAAAGACCAAAAAAAAAAAAAAAATCTGGTGATAAATGCTCACTGCAAAATTCTACTTTGCTTCATCATTGAATTTTTTTTTGACATGGGGGTCTCATGTAGTCCAGGCTAGCTTCAAATTCATGAAGTAGCCAAGACTGGCCTTGAACTCCTCCTGATTCTCCTGCCTCTGTTTAGCAAGTGTTTGGATAACAGATTTGTGCCACTATGCCTGACTATGATAGAACATTTTGGACTGAAATGTTTGGCAAGAAAATATTGTTGTTAAGTACATGTGCACACAGTGTCCACAGAGGCCAGAAGAGGGCATCAGATCCCCTGGAACTGGAGTTGTGGGCCTCCATGTGGGTGCTGGGAACCCAAGTCCTCTGCAAGATCAGCAAGCACTCTTAACTGCTGAGCCATCTCTCTAGCCTAGAGAATTATTTTCTTTTAATATGTAACATGATTACTCAAAATGTAACTTTTTTGTTTTGTTTTGGTTCTGGTCTGATGTAGCCTTATGTGGGCCTCAAGCTGAGGCTGAGGTTCAAGTTTGGATCGTCCAGCTTCCAACTCTGGACTGGCTAGGATTTGATCCCCATTTTGGGGGGTTCTTGGGACTGAACCCCAGGCCTCTGGTACAGTAGGCTGGTCCTCTAACCACTGACTAAAATTGCCAGCACCTAACATGTTGACTCTATTGTCTTTTTATATCCTAGGTGATCTGTTCCTCTCTGAAGCTAGAATGTTCTCTGTCTCTGATAATATTCTGTGCGTGTGCACACCCATGTATGTGTGCCCATGTACATGTGTACGTGGGGATTTCCCAGTTCCACTTACTGGCATTCAACTTGAAGTTTTCTGACTTCAAACCTGGAAAGGGGTTTCTTAGTGTGTCCTTACATTTCTGCCTCGGTCTCTCCCAGACCTCATGATCTGGTGCTTAGCTGTCCACAGCCACCCTTCTCCAGGTCTCCCTTTCTGTGGCACCTGGACACCAGCACTGGTCACTGAGCACTCGGCAGCTCGGCGGGTCCTCGTGTCTAGCTTATCTGCCTCTGCTTGCCCTTTGATGAGGTTTCCATGTTCTATTCACATTCCCCCTCATGCTCTATCTGTTTGTGGTGCTGGGGACAGAGCCCAGGGCCTCACACAGGTTAGACTGGTCTCCCCTTGAGCCACACCGCAGCCCTGGTTCTGTGTGAAAATGTGCAACATTCACACTTTGTACTTGGCACACCTGTTCTGAGGTGCTGTTGAGTGTCTATCATTGCCTGCTTCTGGATACCTGAGGGTGGAGTACCTGACGTTCCTGTGTGGCACCCTTGGTGCCGGTGTAGCTGGCCTGTGACCTCATACCTGTCTCTGTTGTCTTTGTGCAGGTTTGAGGCTCTGGGAAGGTGGAAGAGCAGGCCCTATCTCCTCAAGAGGGACAAGGGGTGTGGGTGGTGTTGGTCCCCGATGAGTCTGCACTGAGCAGATGTTGGGAGATGGATGGAAGGGATCGGGTCCTGGCCTTGGAGGTGGGGAATCGGGCGTTGGGGCCATCCTTTCCCTTCCCCACCACCACACACCTAACACAGGAGGCCGGGGCTACTGCCGGCTTCACGGGGGAGAGGCTCCTGTGGCAGATCCGTGTGGTATGGGCGCGGCTCCCCCTTTTCTGGTGGTCCACTAGGGAAACTGAAGCCCCTCCCTAGTAGCCCTTTACCATTTTAAAGTTTAGTTTGCAGGTCTGTACTTTGTCTGGGGTGATGGGTTCTGGCAAGTGTCACCCCCTGTCCCAAATGCATCGTAGGTCTCCAGCTGTGTTCTGCTCCTTAGCCTCAGTCTTTGCCCCCGAGGCCTATGGGACCCTCTAGCCCCTGCTCCAGCCCAGTTTGGGGGCACTGGGCTCCTGGAGCCTTGGAGCCCTGGCACATACTGCGCGCGGCATAGAGCGTCCTTCCCTTTGATTTCCCTGGCGAGCCCCTGATCTTCCTGTTGGCTTCGGCCACGTAGGGCCGGGACCAAGCCACAGTCGCGGCCCCAGCAGACCAGGCTGGGCACAGAGCATGCCTGGATCACGTGCCGCCTCAACCTGCATCTTCCGCAGCTCCTGCCTCAGGATGGGGAGCTGGTGCTGGCCTCCGGAGCCGGGTTCAGCGCTGCAGAAGCCGGCTCCGACTCCGCCTGTGACTCGGGTGAGACGGGGGACCGAGACGCGTCTGTGCGCGGGGAGGGCCGAGCCCCACGCGCGGTCTCAACGCTGGGCGTGGGCTGCCCCAGGGGCCCCCTTGCTGTTCCACAATCCGGACCGCTTCTCCTGGCTGGACCCCCACCTGTGGCGCTCGGGGAACGAGCCGCGCCTCTTCTCGGTGGATGCTGAGCGCGTGCCCTGCCACGCCGACGACGTCCTCTTCCCGAACGACGCTTCTTTCCGCGTGGGACTCGGCCCCGCAGCCAGCCTGGTGCAGGTCCGAAGCGTCTCGGCCTTGGGCCAGGTGAGCGGGCGTGGGAGGGCGCGGGTCCCAGCTCCGCGTCCGCGGGTGTCACCGCGCGTCCTCCCGCCCTTCTCGGTCTGCACGCGTGTCCTCACGCGGCCACCCGCAGACGTTCACGCGCGACGAGGACCTGGCCGCTCTCCTGAGGTCCCGCGCGGGCCGCCTGCGCTTCCACGGGCCGGGCTCGCTGAGGGTGGGCTCGTCCGCCTGCGCCGACCCCTCGGGCTGCGTCTGCGGCAACGCGGAGGTGAGCTTCGCCTGCGGCGCGCGCTGCCCGGACGGCGGGCTGAGACCCCGGCCGCCCTCGCTCACGCCCGCGCCCCACGCAGATGCTGCCGTGGATCTGCGCCGCGCTGCTGCAGCCCCTGGGCGGCCGCTGCCCTCCCGCCACCTGCCTCGACGCCCTCCGACCGGAGGGCCAGTGCTGTGACCTTTGCGGTGAGCGCCAGGCCGCCCTCAAACTCCCCCTCGGCTCCCCTCTGGGGTGAGGTCCCGGCGCTGACCCGCCCTCCTGTCGCAGGAGCCGTCCTGTCGTTGACCCACAACGCTACTTTTGACCTGGAGCGTTACCGAGCGCGGCTGCTGGACCAGTTCCTGAGCCTGGTAATGAGGCCTTGGCGGGCAGGGGCGGCGGGACCCGGCTGCACAGAGATCTCCGAGGCCCCCTCCTCCGTGCGCCCCCTGTCCGCGTGGGCCCCTCCTCCGTGCGCCCCCTGTCCGCGTGGGCCCCTCCTCCGTGCGCCCCCTGTCCGCGTGGGCCCCCTCCTCCGTGCGCCCCCTGTCCGCGTGGGCCCCTCCTCCGTGCGCCACCCCATATGTGCCTCTCCACGTGCGCCCCTCCGTGTACGCCCCCTCCGCCGCGCACCCTCTCCCGGTCCCTTCCGCGGGGTCGCACTGTCACCTGCATCTACCATCCCCGACGCTGAGTCCTGGGCCCACCTTGTCCCTCTGCAGCCCCAGTACCAGGGGCTGCAGGTGGCTGTGTCCAAGGTGCCGAGCGCGTCGGGACCGCGCCAGGCGGACACAGAGATCCAGGTGGTGCTGGCGGAGGCCCGGCCCGAGACGGGCGCGGCGGGGCGTCTGGGCCGCGCGCTGCTGGAGGACGCGGCCGGACCAGGTAAGGGAGGCGCCCTCGCCCTGCGCGGCCGTGGCCCTTCAGCGCCCCTGAGCTCGCCTCGTTGCAGGTCGCGGGTTTGGCGTCCTGTCCGCCGCCCTGCGACTGTCGGGCGCGCCCGCCGCGGGCTCTGCGGAGGAGCAGGATGCGCTCAGGCCCCGCGCGGGGCTGGCGGTCGGCGTGGTGGCCGCGGTGCTGCTGGCACTGCTGGGGAGCGTGCTGCTGCTGCACCGCAGCGGGAGGCTCAGGTATGCGGCACGTGCACCCCCAGGGCGGCTGGGTGAGGCCCGGGGTCGCGGCTGCTGCCCGAAGGGGTCACGCGCGCGCTGGCGCCCGCAGGTGGAGAAGGGACCGGGAGGCGGAACCTGCCTCCATAGGGCTGCCCCGGGGGTTCCACAATCCGATTTTTGACCTGATGTCCTCCAAGGAGCAGGTGAGGTTGGGAAGGCAGCGTACTGGACATGCCCAGGAGGGTGGGAAGGCGTATCGGACATCCCCAGGAGGGTGGGAAGGCGTGTCGGACATCCCCAGGAGGGTGGGAAGGCGTGTCGGACATCCCCAGGAGGGTGGGAAGGCGTGTCGGACATCCCCAGGAGGGTGGGAAGGCGTGTCGGACATCCCCAGGAGGGTGGGAAGGCGTGTCGGACATCCCCAGGAGGGTGGGAAGGCGTGTCGGACATCCCCAGGAGGGTGGGAAGGCGTGTCGGACATCCCCAGGAGGGTGGGAAGGCGTGTCGGACATCCCCAGGAGGGTGGGAAGGCGTACCAGGGCATGTCCAGGGCTTGGCACTCGGCGCGGACACTCCCTGACCCTGTGACCCCGCAGCCCTCCGTGGAGTTACCCAGCCCATCCTCGAAGGTGGACAGCAACGCCAGCCTCAGTTACTTCGTCAACCCACTCTTTGCCGGGGAGGCAGAGGCGGAGGCCTGACCTTGGCTGGCCCTCTACCTTCTGCCTGGCATTCTCAGAGGGTACCAGGCCTCTGACCTTTTGTACTCTTTATCCCCTCTGAGACCTTGACCTCTCCCCTGGCCTCGCAGGACGTAGCCACGGGTTGCTTTGCCCAATAAAGGGTTTATTTGTACTTCTCTGCATGGGTGCTTGCTCCAAGTTTCCCACCTTCCCCACCCTTATATGGTTTGGCTTGGCTATGTCCTAGGATCTGAACTCAGGTCCTTATGTATCCACCCAGCCATCTCCCTAGTCATGGTGGGTTTTTTGTTTCTTTTTTAAAAAGCTGGTTGTGTGTGTGTCAGGGTGTGTGTGTGTCTAACCATGCAGCACAGGCAGGCTTTAACTGGGCTCAAGGATCCCTTTGCCTTAGCCTTAGGATTAGCCGGGACTGTCCCGCCATGCCCAGCAGCTTGTAGTTGACTTTCAGCTGCCCACTGGTGCTGGGATAGACCTGTCTCAACTGTTGGCCTGCTCAGGTCTGGTCTCAAGTGAGGAGAAGTGATGGGAGACTAAGAATCAGCACCAATAAGTTCTAACCCACATCACTCTTAACTGCTGAGCCATCTCTCCAGTCCCTGATTCTCTTAAATACTTGATCTCAGTTTCCCCAAAGAGCTTTATCCAGGTGTGTCATGTAGCACTGGGAAGCAAGTGTCCTTTTTTGATGTCCTATGATTAAGTTCAGAGTGTACTAAAAAAAGATCAGTGGTAATTTGAACAAAAAATTCCATTGGGGAACTGGGGCGTTGGCTCTGTGGGTTAAGAGCTTGCCGTACTAGCATAAGGACTTGGGTTTGGATTCCTAGCACCTACATAAAGCCAGATGCAGTGTGGCACATCTATAATCCCTGGCCTCCCAGTCCAGCCTACTTGTGGCCCCCACAGAGGAACACCTCTGACTCCACACACAAGCACCTGTACACTCAAACAGGCAAAAATGCACAACCCCTCACAATGAGATAAAGAAAAGTAGATTGAGCGGAGACAAGAATCTAAGATGGAATCCAGAGGTAAAAAGGAAACAGTAGATCTAATAACAAGTACATTATAGTTTTAGAAACACATTTCTTCTTCTAGAGTCATATTGGCTTCTATGAAAGATAAAGGCCAATTTGAAGAATGAATTTACCTTCATCATATTTGGCTTGATGAGCTCCTAAGTGTAGCAAGGAAAGCGATCTGTGACAGAAATCCTTCCATGTTCCGGGTGGGTGGAGGGTCGAACCACAGCTGCACCATCTCTGCTGTGCGAGGAGGAGGGGCTGACATGGGAGGGAGTTTTAGCCACTCACTGAGGCAAGAACCTCCAAGAACCAGGGATTTTTGCATTGTTTTCAAGTATGCTGTTTCCATCCCATCTTGTTACAGAGAACAGATTTCTACTGAATTTATGTCTATAACAATTTTGCCATAAAAATTCATCCTTAGCTGGGTATGGTAGTGCACACCTTTAATCCCAGCACTTAGAAGAAAGAGGCAGGGGATCTCTGTGAGTTCAAGGCCAGCCTAGTCTACAGTGAACTCCAGGCCAGCCGAGGATACACAGGGACCCTGTCAGAAGAAGAAGAAGAAGAAGGAGAAGGAGAAGGAGAAGGAGGAGGAGAAGTTCTGGAAACATAGCCTTTTCCCTAGGTCTTATGAGGTCAGTCTTGGAGACTGCGTCCCCCTCCTGTAGAGGCTAACGCTATCTCCAAGTAGATCCTGTCAGACTTTGATTGGGTTAGAAGAGACTCAGCTGGTACCTGCTGTAGAACTACTTACTTGCTTTGTTGCTAGGGAGAAAGCCCCACCCCTTTCAGGGTGACAGAAGTGGTCTGGTGGTCTGTATTATGAAAGTATAATAGAAGTGGAATTTGAGTTTATTTTTTCTAGCCTATAAATTATATACCAATTTAAAATTTTTATTTTGTTTTAAAAAAAGATGTATTTATTTTTATTTTATGTGTCAGTGCCTGCATGTATGTAAGTGCACCACGTGCAAATCTGATGACTGCAGAGGCCAGAAGTGAGTAGTAGATCCCTTGGATCTGGGATTACAGACCATTGTGAGTCAACATGTGGTTGCTGGGAACTGAACACGAGTCCTCTGCAAGAGCAGCAAGTGCTCTTAATCACTAAGGCATCTCTCCAGGCTGGAAAGACTGTATTCTAATAAAACTTTGGGATTCCTGCAATGAAGAGAAAAATCCCCAAAGGTATAAAGTGGAGAGGACATTCCCTTGAGGGCTGATGATGACTAAGTTATCACATGATTCTCACCCAGGCATCCATGTTGGGAGATGAAACTCGGTCTTTTTTCTTTTCTTGAGGCAAATGCTGTGCATTCAGGATAGCCTGGGATGCAGGATAATCCTGTCTCAGTCTCTGGAGTCATAGGAAGGAAAAAGTGACTAACCTCTTAAATATTTTGAGCTCACAAATTCTATATTAAGGTAATATATAATTGAAATATGAGGCTAAAGTCAAACTTGGCCATGCAAAAATTCAGAAAGTTTATCATCCAGAAATACTTTCTGCAAGAGATACTCAAAGATACATCAACAGAAGATCAGAGGAGGAGGAGGAGGAGGAGGAGGAGGAGGAGGAGGAGAAGGAGAAGGAGAAGGAGAAGAAGAAGAAGAAGAAGAAGGAGAAGAAGAAGAAGAAGAAGAAATCATCCTTTATGACCTTCAGAAGAATCAAGTCAGAAGAACAAAAAAAGGCTTTCACCTTCGTTCACAAAAGTGGGCTTTATCAATTTGCTACAAGCTACGGAGAACTTCAAACAGTTTTCTTGGGCAGGGTTGGGGCTCAGTAGCGGAGCACTTGACTAGGATTGCATGAAACCCTTGGTTCTATTCCCAGCACTGGGGGAAAAAAAAAAAAAGTGTTCTTAAATTTAGAAAAAAAAAAAATTCAGTAAAGAAGCAGCAATGAGGCTGGCGTGATGGCACACCCGTAATCCTAGCATCCAGCAGGCTGTGGAGGAGGACTTCGAATTGGACCATGTAGCAGGAACCTGTCCCTAAACCCAGAATGGGGCTGGAGCGAGCTAAGCAGTTAACAGCACTTGCTAGTCTTGCAGAGGACCTGGACTCAGTTCCCAGAACGCACCCTGGCGGGCTCACAGGTGCCTCTAGGGGATTCAATGCCTTCTGGCCTCCTTGGACACCTGCACATACGCATGTGTGTAGAGCACATACAGACATGCAGGCACACACATAAATAAATCTTAACCAAGAGCCAACAACGTTTTATATAAATGAAATAAATGCCTCACAAAGGTTGTGTTTGGTGTCAGGTGCCTTTTGGTTTGAGGTCAGAGGTCGGACTTGGGTCTCTTCTATCACCTCCATCTTGTTCTGTGTTTTTTTTTTTTTTGTTTTTTTTTTTTTTTGTTTTTTTTTTTTTGAGACAAGATCTCATTAGGGAACCCTGGCTAGCCTGGAATTCACTATGTAGACCAGGCTGACTCCAATCTCACAGAGATCTGCCTGCCTCTGCTGGGATTAAAGGCATGTGTCTCCATGCCCAGCCCTCCACCTTATTTTTTTGAGACAGGGTGTCTCACTGAATCTGGAGCTCACAAACTGGGTTAGACTGGCTGACCAGGAAGCCCCAGGGAGCCTCCTGTCTCTGTGCCCCCAATGCTAGGAGTATAAGCACACAGTACCACACTTGGCATTTTTATGTGGGTTCTGGTGGTGGCAAGCAGTTTATCAACTGAGCTGTCGCCCCAGCCTTTTTTTATTTAGTTCATTATCTTTTAGTGTTTATATTTTTATGTATGTGTGTGCCTGTTATGTATGTGCACTGTATGTGTGCCTCGTGCCTGTGGAAGCCAGAAGAGGGTGTCAAATTCCCTGGAACTAAGGTTACAGATGGTTGTGAGCTGCCATATAGGTGCTGGGAACCCAGGTCCTCTGCAGGAGCAGCCAGTGTGCTTAACTGCAGAGCCCTCTTTACAGCTCCTAGTTCATCGATCTTGAAAGTTATCAGAAGCCTGTCGAGAGAGTACTAGTCAAGTCTTCCAGAACCTGGTGCAACAAATATCTCAGACCTGCAGGTGATAACATTCAATAGGGCGAGAGAGATGGCTCAGTGGTTAAGATCACTTTCTGCATCCTCATGGTGGCTCACGACTGCCGGTAACTCCAGCTCCAGGGGATCTGACACCCTCTTCTGGGCACCGTGGGCTCCCACACACGTGTGGCATTCACATACACACAAATAAGTATTAAGTCTTTAAAAAACAAACAAACCCTTGGTTGGAGCTTTGATGAGAATTGGTTTTGACAGGCATGTTCAGATGATGGGGGTTGCAGCATGTTGGAATTCTCACATCAGTGACATGCTACTTACAGAAGACTTGGAATGCGTTGGCTGATGCTTTCCATGTCATCCAGCACTCACACTCACTCAGCTGGTTGCTTCCAAATGGGAGATGTTCTCTTGGAGGCTCTTCAGGGCCCAAATGGAAAACAAGAGTCCAAAAAACATCATTACTGATCATCTGTGGAAGTGGCCCGACCTCAGACCCCACTGCTAACACCAGATGCGACAACCGACAACTAGGGAGATCCTCCAAAGAATGGTGATCTTGGAAGAGCCAGGACTGCAGTGCGGGCACATGCGCCCAGGAAGCCGCAGGCCTGTTCCAAGAGGCTGAAGCAAAGGGGAGGTTTTAGAATTTTTGAAAAAAATCCTTGACTGGAAGGATTCATGAGAGGCACAGGTCTGAGGCTGAGGTGAGTTGGGCAGATCTCTGCCTGTGGGCTGTGGCAGCCTTTGTAGGAGGCCGTGGAAAGCCTTGTGATAGTTCTTTTCAAGCACACTGCGGCACGCACAGGATCTTTTTCATTTATTTTTTTGTCTTTTTTGAGACAGGGTCTCCCAGCTGTCCTAGAACTCACTATGTAGACCAGGCTGGCCTTGAACTCACAGAGATCCGCCTGCCTCTGCCTCCCGAGTGCTGGGATTAAAGGTGTGCGTCACCACGCCCGGCTATATTTTATTGTTTTTATTTATGTGTATGAGTGTTATGCCTGCATGTAGGTAAGTGCACCCGTGTCGTGATACCCACAGAGGACAGAGGAGGCTGTCGGATCCCTTGGAACTGTAGTTATGGGCAGTTGTTAGCTGCCATGTGGGTGCTGGGATTCAAACCCAGGCCTTCTACAAGAACAACCAGTATTCTTAACCGCTGAGCCATCTCTCCAGCCCCAGGATCTCCTTATTTTTATTGTGGCCGTTTTGTTTCTGACTCCCTCATGTGTTTATCACTGCAAGGCAAAGCCATGCCCCTCCCCAGGGCAGCTCTGACCCAGGCCTGGTTCAGAACTGGAGTTTGTGTGACAATCACGGAGCAGGTTATGGTGTCACAGTAGGTAGGAAAAAAAAACAGCCTGAGTGTGTAACACTGCAGACACCAAGGGTCCTGAGCCGTGTGCCACTTGAGTGTGAGTTCAGAAGCTGGTTCTGAAACAGCACTCGTCCCTGGTCACTTCTCTTAGGCATGTGGCGCTCACTCTGCGACACCCATGCATGTCGTGTGGCTCGTTTGTGGCACCATGTAGACCCACAGCACGAGTGCCACCAGCCACCCTCCAACAGGTAGTATTTCCATTGCAAAAAGTGGCTGACACCTGAGCAGCTTTCAGACCCAAGCAGGCATCTTATGGTCGCTCCTAACTTTACTGGAGCCTACCTTATGCTGGGGTCGGGTGGGTGGGTACAAGCACCGCACCCCACCTGCTCAGCTGCCATTTCAGCCGAGGGCTCTCGAAGGACCGTGTCTTGCAGTGCCGACACGGCTCCTACCAAGCCCCTTTCAGGCAGGCTGGAGGATTACTCTGTGTCCCCGAGAAGGTTATGGTAGCTGACTTACCAAAGAAAGGAGAGGGAAATCAATATGACCCTTGTGTGTAAGAATCTGGGGCCCATGTTCCTATAACTTACCATGTTGCTTCTCTGGCTGTCAGTGAAGCCCCCCAGCCTGGGTCTGCAGGGGGAACTCGGCTGAGATCTGCGGAGGTCCAGGGTGTGGCTAGTGTCAAAGTTTACTTGGTGCCTCCAGCCCTGCCTGTTGCTTAGTGACCTACTTGCTGCTTCTGGACTGACCTCATGCCATGCTTTAGATGGGCATTGTTCCTGCCTTCATTTACCAAGCATAACTGGAGGTCTCAGTGACTGGGAAATATAAGCCAACCTACCTAGGCTGACCTGTGCCTTTGGGGAGGCTGACCTGTGGGGTCAAGTCCCCCTAGCCAGGTGCTGGTGAGCATGTGGACAGGCAGCCCCTGCACTGCCTTCCTTGCATCCAGCCCAGCCTGCATTCGAGTGCTCCTGCTGCTCCTGCCCAAACTCCCAGCTCCGTGCTCTGTAGGGCCTTCTGAGTTACCTGGAAACCTGGAGAGGAACCAGGGCAGGTCACCTCACCCACCACCCCACACACCACATGCCTGCACAGCACAGGCATCACCAGGGGACCTGCCACATGGGCCTCATCAAGTGAAGCCCCAGCTCATGGGGTGGCACAGGCACCACGTGTGCGCCCTCTCAGTGCCTTTGTGGGCAAGTGTAAGCGTGGGGCGTCCCTTGGTAAGCCAGCATAAGGGGCGACATCATGACATCCAGACGTACCACTGAAAACCTTAAAACTGTCGCCTTCTGCTTTATTGACAGGTATAGTGTTCAAAAATGTTCTCACGATTCAATAATTACAAAGACTCAGACTTACATTAAAAAAGTAAAAACCAGAGCCTCCAGCAGGTGCCTGCCCCGGCACAAGGCCTGGGAGGGTGGGTGGGGCAGGCAGATGCTGGGTATGACACGCAGGCAGGGCCGGCAGTGCCATGTCCCTCAGTGCCAACTCAGCCAAGTGCACGCCAATAGGGGAGGGGGCCGTCCAAGCTGAGCACAAGTCGTGTCTGCTGCCACAGTTAATCATAAGCCTGAATGGATGGGACCATAGACCTGACCACTCGGCACAGGACACGGGGAGGGGTGAGGTTAAACACACATGTGGGCGTCCCCGCAGGTGCGGGCCGATGTGCAGGAGTGTGTTGGGTGATTCTTTCTACAGGACTGATTCGGGCTACTAATCACAGGGGCTCCATGCAGGATCGGGAAAGGGAGATGTCCCAGGGTCTGTCTGTAGCACGGCTCCCCAAGCTCCAGCTTCTTCAGCCCAGCAGACCCCGGGCTTGCCTGCATCATGTGTGCTGGCCTGTGGTGTGCCGCAGTGCAGCGGGACAAGTGGAAGACAGAGCAGCACAACTGCCTTCACAGTGGAAGGGGCTGGGACGTCTCAGGGCTGTGGCCATGGGACTAACACACAGGAACATGGGCGTCCACACCTGGGAGGTCAGCAGGACTTCTGCAGCTGACTGTGCCATGGCTAACTGAAAGAAAAGGCCACAAACCAGCTTTCGCTTTCCTGTGACACTGGGAACGACATAACTTTCTACTATTCTAAGCCTAGAGACAGTTTTAGGAACGGGGACCTCCCATAGCATCTGCCAAGGGAGCTAATAGGTCAGGACCTGGTCAGCAAAGCCCCGCCCTTCCTGGGGGTCCTGGTGGGAGAGGTGTATGGTGGTCCTTCATGTGCAAACAGAACAGTGTTGCCTCACGGCTGTGCAGATGAACACATCTGGTTTACTGCCACAGACAACGTGGCATAAAACTGAGCATTATAATAAAGATTTTTCTTCATCTCCGTATCTACAAACTGATTCTACACTTCCTTGGACAACACTGGAGAGTCAGCGCAGTCTTGGCACTGATGCTGGGGCCATTTGGGCTCCCTGGCCCCATGACGGTGTGCTGGCCTCAGGCGTCACAGGCTGGCTGTTCCAGACCTTCTAGAGGGAGCTGGCTCCGATGGGGCGAATTTGGGCTTGGGGGCCCACTGGGATTGGAGCTGTTTGATGGAGTTGAGTGTTTGGTGGAATCCGAGTCAGGCTGTCAATGCAAAAAAAGGCAGACATGAGAACCAGGTACCTGGACCAGCAGGTGCACATGGCCTGCCCGACGGGAAGATGCCCTACCTTACTATGAGCACTCGCTATACAGCCTGTTCAGGCAGTAAGAGCTGTCCACACTGTCCACCTGCTATCGGGGTGACTTAGCATCTTAATCACACAAGATGGAAACACTGCAGGGATAAGCCAGGTGAACTGTAGCTGAGCGGAAAGTCTAGGGTAGATGGGAACTTCATCAGGGTAAAAGGCTTTCATGAAAACCCACAGGTGACATCACACTCAATAGAGATGAGGTTTTCCTGAGACCAAGGACGCTGCCTCACTGCACAGGTAAGCGCTGCACTAGGTCTCAGAGCAGTTAGGCAAGAAAATAAAGAGAAAAAGCACCCAAACTGGAAGGAAGTAAAACCATTTGCAAGTGACATTCTATGTATACAAAATCCCAAAGAATCCATGTGTGTACACACACACACCAAAAACCCTAAATGAATTCAGCGCAGGCGTTCGAGATCAACACACAAAACTGTTGTGTTTTTATACACTAGCAAGGAACAATTTGAAAAAGAAACAGGTAATTCCATTTATAATAGCACTGAAAAGAAATTTAACCAAGGAGGTAAAGATCTGCACATTGCTGCCTCAAAGTACAGAGAGAGTCGTCACTCACACTCGCACATGGAGTGCGTCAGAGGGGAAGAGCAAAGACCAGCCAAGAAGACCGTCCAAGGACAAGAACAACTGTCGTCACAGCAAAAGAAAGCCAGACACGCAGGTGCTCAGCAGACAGGAGGCAACAGGCCTGGGGGTTCAAGGCCAGTCTGGGACATGGATTGAGATACTGTCTCAAAAAAGCTAAAGCAAACCAACAACAGATAGCATAGAAGCCAGGCATAGTGGTGCGCCCCTGGAATCCCTACCAGCAGATCAGCAGTTCAAGGTCAGCCTTAACTAAACATTGAATTTGAGGCCATTCTGCCTCAGAAAACAACAAACAAGTCCAAAAGGAGAGCCCCTGGCCTAGGCTGGCCTAATCTCAGAGGAAATCCTTACCCTGCAGTATGGGTGCTGTGCACACTGTCACCCCACAGCTCTTGGCCACACTGATGCAGAAGACCTGTGACTCAAGTGTTGCTGGCACTCTCTTGGGTTGCCTGATAATGCCAAGGTCTTTGTGCTTGGGCCATTGTCTACCAGGGTGAGTGGAGCTCCGGAGGGCCTCAAGACCCCTACCCAGAGACCTAGGCCCGGGGCTATATGCTGCCTTCCCCCTCCCAGTTCTCAGCCTCAGCCAGCTGGCCTTAGGGCCTCTGTTGATAAAGCATCTTCTCTTTGGGTCTGCTGATGCCACGGCCCTGTCCATGCTAGGCAAGCCATACCTCTTTGTCAAAATCCTGGTCCGGATCAGACATGCTCCTCAGAGGCACAGCCACTCCAGGCTCTGACCCACCTATGAAGCAAGGACAGCTTTGACCTCAGGGAGACTGAGAGGAAAATGCAGAGCAGGGTGTTCTTGCTCCAGTACCCACCCCTCCTTGGTACCTGATGAGGGCCAGGAGATGTAGGGCTTGCTCCTGGATGGGGGTTGCCGGGCCAGGCCTGTAGGGGCAGAGCCCTGTCTCTCCTCCTGGGCAGGGGGCGCAGCACTCTGGAGGAGTAGCACATGAGAGCAGCACATGAACAGGGATGGGGCCACAGTGGGGCTGGCACAACAGGATGGTAATGAACAGGCCCCTGGATGTGGCCTGTCAGCTTCAGCCAAGAATCAAATCAGCTAGCTCACCACTGTCCCACCACTGCCTCTAAGAACCAGCAACGGCGATTCTAGCAAAAGTTCAATCCTACAGAACCCAGTTTAAAATGAAGCAGCAGCAGGCATGGTGGTGCATGCCTTCAGTCCCAGCACCCAGGAGGCAGAGGCAGATGGATCTCTATAAGCTGGAAGCCAGCCTGGTCTACATACCAAGTTCTAGACCAGCCAAGGCTGTACAGTAAGATCCTGTTTCCAAAAAGCATATAAATAAAAATAAATTTAAAGAAGCAAAAAGACCATCCTCTCATACCAAGGAGCTAGAGCCTTTCTCTTGATACCTGGTTTCCTGAGGGAGCTGAAGTGGAAACGAGGTTCCCTCAGAAAGCACTCATCAGTATCAGAGGGGCCCAGACAACACCGAGAGGCATCAGTCAGCACAGGGCACCAAGAATAGGACAGGCGTGGCACAGGCCAGGGAAGACACCCTGGCAGGCTCCTCCTTAGGGCAGTCTGCCAGGAAGGGATCTGTGCAGCAGGAGATGGAGCCCATGCCCACACCTGGCTGAGCACGCACCAGAGGCAGGTCCATGAGCACCTGCATCCCATCCCCAGGGCCCATATGAGCCACGTGGTTGAAGTTGGTCGGGTTGGATATCATTTTGGATCTCAATTCTGGGTCTCTGAGCATTTCCCTGCAGAAAGGAAAACATTTCAGATTTAGGAATCTGCAAACATCCTCTGGATCTAGCCAGCTCCTCACTGCACAACATGTGGACCCCAGCCAGAGGGACCCGCTCTCACCGCCGCTGCTGTAGCCTCTCCTCCTCTGGAACCTTGAAGACAAAGCGCCGTTTGCTCCGAGTGCGGAGCATCTGCTTTTTGCTGTTGTCCGAGGTGTCAGGCACATTGAGGACGGCTCCTGTAGGAAAGCAGTCATTGCTGCTGTGGGGAAGAGCCAGGCATGCTGCAAGTGGCTCACAAACAGACCAGCAGACCAACGGGAGAGGTGGGGCCTGCGTCCTGTCTGAGGGCCGCCTCTTTCCTTCCTCCCACCTGTTGGGCTCACCTGAGAACTTGCTCTTGAAGTAGATGAGGCGTGGGGGCTCACAGCCTAGCAGGTTGAGGCTGCCGTCAGCGTTCAGAGGTCGTATCTGCACAGGAAGTAGAGTACCCATCGTGTGTGGAACGGACCAAGAGAGGGGAACCCACCGTGGCGAGGCCACCATGCTGCCTTACCCTCCGCAGGCCGATAGTCTGCACCCACTCCATGGTGCGCACATCAAAGACGTCCACACCGTACTCGCTGTACACTGTGACATGAGAGGGGCTGCAGCCTGGAGCAGAGGGAGCAAACGAGTAAGTGGACGTCTGTCTGTCAGCCTCTCCCGAGACTACCTGGGCACTGGGGCGAAGGGCAGAGGTGCAGCGAGGCCCCACCAAGGGGCTCGCATGATGAAACCCTCTCCTGCCCCACGCTAGAAGTCATCTTCCCCTCAAAGTCCCACGCGCACATCGTATTCAGAGGCACCCTACTGCTTCCATGACTAGGGAGTATTTTCCACACTGCAGCACGTACGTTCAAAGTGATTTAGAACGTTTTGTATCAAGTCAGCTCTCTTCTAAGAAATGAGCTTGGCAACAGCCAGGCATGGTGGTGCACACGCCTTTAATCCCAAACAAAACCAAAAAGCACTCAGCAAAATCTCAACACATATTGAGTCCATATAGTGGCCAGCTGTTAGGCATTGCCAGGTAAAACCCTTACTAATAATGAAAGAAGCCACATTTCTGAATGGGCTTTTGTTTTTGGAGACGGTCTCCCTGTAGCCCCAGCTGGCCTAGAACTCAAGATGTAGACCAGGGTAACCTGGAACTCACAGAGATCCACCCGCTTCTGCCTCCTTAATGTTGGGATTAAAAGTGTGTGCCACTACGCCTGGCTGGGTTTTTTTTTTTTTTTAGTATTTTTATTTTTTGTGTTAGTGTATTGCCTGCATGCGTGTAAGTGCACCCATATTGTGCAATGCCCACAGAGATCAGAAGGCGGCATTGGAGTCCCTGGAACTGGAGTTAGCACAGTTGCTAGCCGCCATGTGGGCGCTGGGAACCCAGGTCCTCTGCAAGAGGAGCCAGTGCTCTTAACCACTGAGCCATCTCTCCAGCCCCTGGGTAGGTATTTTTAAGACCCACACTAATCTGGTTCTAGAGCAAGACCTGGCCACACACATACCACACTAAAGACAGTAGAACTGTCCTGCAAAGACATGGTGGGCCTCACTCTAGCGGTCTGCTTTGAACACACACTCAAGGGAGGACAACCACTTTGTGAGTGGTGTCCTCCTCCTCCCGACTATATGCTTAAGGAATGCTATCTGTTAGGTTATGACAACAGATCCAGTGACTGCAGATATGCAACCACAGCCCTTCCCACCCCCAGCATGTGATGCTGAAGGAGACACTCTCAGGTGTAGGACAGCAGCAAAGTTCCCCTGAATGGCCTGCCAGAGACAAGGAGGGATGTCACTTCCCTTGGCCATGCTACCACAGATGGCCAGGCCACAGTCAGGGTACCTGCAGTGTCATCACACACGGTCCCGGGTATCATTCTGTGTAAATGCACGGTGTAGACGCACAGGTCATGAAACCCAAGGGAAGGAAATCTAAACTCTGGTGAAGTGCCTCTCAACACCAAGCTAGGCTACCGCACAGCATGCCGTGCTCATCAATGCACGCTAGAGCCTTGTCCTTTTGACAAAGAAATGGCATCTGGGCAGGGTAGGATGCTGGAACCAGTCACCACACTTATCCAGGCAGTGGTGTTTCAAACACACTTGGGGACTCTTTTTGTGAACTCTGAGATGACGTTCTCTACACAGGAAGTGCTGGGAAACGTGCTCTTACTTTGAATATAGGGGCTTCATTTCTGATTTGTCAATAAACGATACAGTTTAAACTGAGATGAAGAAAAACGCTGAAAAGTTACTACAGCGGAGGAACATGGGCTTTGGAGTCTACAGAACCTCTGCAGCCCTCAACATTCTGAGAGAACCAGGAGGCGGCCACACACAGTAAGGGCTCAGTACACAGCTCTGAACAAAACTTCTCAATCGATCTTGAAAGCTCCTTATTTTTGCCAGCTCTAGAGCTGATCTGGAGTTTGTGATACACGTAGGACCCGGGAAGGAAGCCCCACAAAGGGGAAGGCAGGAATGCCACATGTCCTTGCTGTGTCCAGGATTATAAAAACTCTACACTTAATGACCCGAGTCCAATTCCAAACTGCAGAAAGCCCAAGATCTAAAAACAGGGAGTGTGTGTCTTACAACCCCGCATTGGCTGCTTATGAAGAGATCAGGAAAACGGAGACAGAGAAGGCCACAAGGCGACGGGCTGTCCCTTCCTGCTGGCAGTACACCCAGGCCTGTGCCTCTAGCTTCTTTGACACGTGAGAAGGACATCAGGGTACTGCACCCCACAGACCTTACCACTCCTGGACACGTGGCCACCCTGGCCAGGTCAGCAAGGAGGCAGCCTAGAAATTTTAGTTACGTGTAGTTGAGGGAATGACGACACCCCACCTCTCATCCCAGCATTCCCTGAGGCTCCTGGTCAAAATCTGTGTGCCTTGCTGGCTGCTCGTTCCTCATTGCTTACCGAACTCTGAATTCATGATGGCTGGACAGAATGGCAAGGCTTAAAGCCCTTAAAAGCATCAGGTAACAAGCTAGCTGGGAGGTGCTCAGCTGAGCCCCAACAGAGCCGCATTGGTCACCCAGCCTTCGTAACTGCTCAAGAGCATTGGGACTGTCTGGCTTTTGGCCAGTGCCACCATTCACACAAAGCTGCTCAGGATAAGCACATCACTGGATCAACTGCTGAAAAGAGAAGCCCCAGCTACTGGAAAACTGGCCTACAGGGAAAATCTTGATCCTGGGATTGGGGGTCTCCTGGCCATCAAATCCCTTCAGCTTGTTTAGACAGCCCTGTGATCTTCTCTACTACAAAGAGAAGACTCCAGGTCCCTTGTCCCTTTCTCCTTTCACCATGCCCTTCTGCCCAGGGAAGCCGCTGTTGTCACGGCTCTGGAACAACAAGCAGTGTACCCAGGAGTGGAAAATGTGGGCACAGTAGGGGCTGTCAGGAGGCCAGCTGCCAAATCCCACTGGCCAGGCCCTCCTCCGGTCTGGTGCAGTCTGGCCTCAGGTACACATCCACTGAACAAAGGTTCCTCTTGTCCCGCTCTAACTCAGCTAGGGCCTGGGAGACAAACCAAAGCAAATAGGACACGTGCTGATGTCGACGTGAGCAGCAACAGGGATATGGCAACAGAAAAACATATACATACTACAGGCGACAGGAGCCGCAGGCCACATGAGCTCCTGCATGCGTGACCTCCGGCCTTGAGAGTCCACGTACAGTCCCATGTGGCTGAAGCAAAGCAGGTACTCCGCACTTTTGAGCTCCACAGCACAAAGGGCATCGAAAGACTGCTGTGAGAGGAACGCAAGCGAGGGGTCAGTGGGATTTACCAGGTCTAGAGACTGCCCGTCCCCCTGGATGCTCAACAGAGAGAACCCAGAGGGGTAGCCAACACAGAGCCTGTCCTTGAACACGGCCATCCACTGCACGTGTCCTGGAGCCACCATTTCACCGAACTTTCTGTGGAAAGGCTTAGTTCTCTGGATCTCGTAGCAAAGGATTAGCCGCTTCACAGCGACAAACAGGCAGGTGGACGAACTCTTCCTCAGGGTTCCGGTCGCTATGAGCTGGCAGCCTTTTGTTTCTGGAAGCTTGATATCAAAGTTGCTCGCTTCTGCTCCATCAAGTGAGGACCAGGGATAGAGGTGCACGTGGTGGTTCCGGCCACAGAGGAGGATGATGATCTTCTCCTTGGGCGCTAGCTCGATCTGGTACACCTTCTTACAGTCAGCAGCACGGACGATCACTGCAGGAGAGGATGAGGATGAAGTGCTGAGGCCGGGACTCACTCAGCTCGACAGCATCTGCTATACGCTGGCTGGAATGGCCCTCAGGTCCCTCTTGGCATCTTTCCACCATGGCCAGCCCCAGATGCCCTCAGCTTCAGGGCTAGTGCTACCAAAGCCATAGAGCACGTGCCCCTAATACACATACACACTCGGGTACCCTTGCACCCTTGTCCCAATGCCCTGACACCACTGGTGGCCCTGTCCTCAGGCTCTCAGTATGCCAGAGTTCTAGCTGGTCACTCACAGGACAGTAGAGGCCCTGTGGGCTGGATCTGAGCTCCCCCAGCTCATGCCTAAACCCAAGAAACCTCAGGCAACAAGTGAGAACAAGGGCTGTATCCACCCAATCAAATCCTCTGAGGAGCTTTCTCAAAGCACCCACTGCTGTCCAAACCTTCAAACTAACGGAGGACACTAGCTGTCTGGGCATCTCCACTGCCTTCCCTGGTCTAGAAGCTGAAGGAATACACTGCCCTTGGCTACTGTGGACACTGCAGGCTATGGCCCACTCTCACGCCACAGAAAGGGGCTGTGGAGTGGGTGAAGGTGGGGACATTTCCACCTTCCCTGGCTGGCAGGAGCAGAACACAGGAATTTCAGGAAGCTTCAGCACACCACTTGCTGGGTTCTCTTGGGAGGGTCTGTGACCCACCGTCCTATCCCCTTCTTGAAGAACTCAACAGAGGGCTAAGTGAATACGCATGGGTAAAGGCATTTGTGGCCAAGCCTGAAAATCCAAGTTTGATCACTGGGACCCAGAGAGTGGAAGGACAGGCCCAATTCCTACACGTTGTTGTCTGTCCTCTACCAACAACATGGTATACATGAGCATACACACACATCACAGCACTTGAATGTGTCAAGGGCCAGCTGACAAGCAAGGCTGATGGCCTGCTGTATCACTGAAAACTACTTTTCTCCACAGTTTGCCTACAACGTGGCTCATAAAGTCCTCTGGGATGGTGACTTGACTTACATGTCAGGTAGATTCTTTATCTGCAGTGGTGGAGATGGAGGCCAGGGCCCTTATGCACGTTCTTACTGACCCACACCCAGCCCAAGAGAATCCACTGTACCCTTTGAAGGCCCTGAGTATCTGTGGCAGCTGAGCAGGACTACTGGTGTCCTCCGACTCACCATCTCGGCTGAGCTCTATAACATACAGCCCCTCTTCCAGGCCAACCGCAATCCTGTCTCCATCTGGAGAAACAACACATTCGTCCTGTGAGCCCGTAGGCCGCTGCTTGAGACAAGGAGAAGTGGTCTACACATTCAGATGGATGGGACCACTGTGCTCTTAATCTGGGCTCCCAGACAATGCTGCAGAGCCACTGGGAACACTGCACAGACATACCCACGATGGCAGCAGCGAGGACAGCCTTGATGAGTGGCAGGGCACTGTCGTAGGCCTCCTGTGCAACATGCACGACCTGGCTCCTCAGCCGGTTCTTGTGGAGGATAGCCTGCAGTCCTTCGAGAATCCCAACCCATTTCCTCTTTTCATTCTCATTTTCTGTCAGGATGAGCAGTGAGCTGGTCTTAGAAGGTGAACCTAAGAGAGAGGCCGTCACCTTCATGAGAGAAACAAAACAGACAGAAACACGAGCCATTAGATCAGAAATGAGACGATGCTGCCACCCCTAGCCTCAGCGATCACAAGGGGAGCGGTGCGGTGAAGAGGCTCCACAGGCTGCCAGACTCCACAGCTGTGGGCAGGCTGCCAGGGCGGCAGTGAGCAGGGAGGGACAACATCCTGGTCAGGTTCTAGTTAACTCTGCTCTTGTCAACTGTGCTCTAGCTGTCCATTTCCATGTTAAATTTTCTTTTCTTTTTTAAATTTATTTTTATTTTAGGTGTAGGAGTGTTTGTCCTGCATGTATGTGAGTGCACTTCTGTCATGCAATGCTCTCAGGGGACTGAAGAAGGCATCAGATCCCCTGAAACTGGAGTTAGAGATGATTGTTAGCTGCCATGTGCGTGAGCAAGAGCAGTCAGTGCTTTTAACTGCGGAGCCATCTCTCCAGCCCCCAAATTACTTTCTTGAACAATTTTAGCATAATTATGACGTAGGTTCTTAAGACATGTTCAGAGAAGACAGGGTCTTCAACAAAAACACTTGCCCAAACCCTACTTCCTGTGAGGGCTCACTGAGCTGACCAGGAACCCTGGAGGCTTAGCCACTGGAGAATCATCACTCTCAACATGTACTGGCGGTGATTTTCCAGATTGTACAAAAGAGGTTATTTTTGAATAAGAATGTGATTATATGAAAAATGACTCTCAGATTCAGTTTTGTGGTCAACCAAAATTTGTGTCTATAAAATTCCTGGTTGGCGGGGTGTGTCTTTCTCTGATCAAGTCTCCCAGAAGCTTTCTAATGCTATGGTATATAGCACTAACAATGGGAGGGCCCACCAGCTCAGTCACACAAACACAAGCTCGGTGTGCTCGTTTGAAAACTTTTCCTGTCTTAGTGAAGAGTGGATGCCAGGGAGGGGAACCCTAAAGCAGGACATATCTCACAGATCATCATGAAGTGACCCTCAGTGCTGAGTCACTATGTCTAGGGTAGAAGGAAAAACCAGGTAGGAAAGGTGTTTGGGGGTCGGTGGGTGGGGAGGGGTGTGATCAGTGAAGAGGGGGTTCCCTGAGAAGCAGGGGGCAGGCAGACTCCTCATGAAACACAGGCTGTGTAGGCAGGTGCTGTGCCTAGAGGGTCAGCTGCGCCAGGTGGGAGGTACATGAGGAACCGGGTGCAAGGTGAGAAGGCAGGCCAGGCCACTCTGGATCCCACTAGAGCTTGCTCTCAGAAGAATTGCCTGTTAACTGTGATTTTTTAAAACAATTTTCTAACAATAGAAATAAAAATCAGAAAAACTCATACCCTGAATATACATGGAATGTCTCGGCGTGTTGCATGGATGACATCTGAGGCCAGGACTGAGCTCACTGAAAACTCGTCATCTCTGGCAAGAAAGAAATACAAAGAACTCTGGAAAAGCTGTGCAGACCTGCCTGGTACGCTTTTACAACTCTGTAAAGGAAGGACGCTCCTGGCTGACTGCAGCATACAGCATAAGCTGGCCCCGGCTACCTCCCAGCCCAAAAGGCATGGCTTAACTGACAGGAAGCCTGAGCTCATCCAAACACCTTAATGGTGGCAAGAACTGACAACACAGTCCCTTTCCTCGACTTGTGCTGTCACACTGTCCCCCAGTTACAAGGTCCACATCAATGACCTGACCTGTTCTTGGCATCGAGTGGTAGTTCATTAACCACTTTGAAATATGAGGGACAGAAGGTGCTGAGTTCAGTATGGAAGTGCCAGGCCAGGCTGGGACATAACTGTGTATGGCCGGAGACCAGCAGGTACCATGTGGGCTGGGGACATGGAAGTTGCTGCTGTGGGTGACTCTGCCTCACCAGTGCTACTGTAGCTGTCTAAAGGGAACGACAGGAGCAATGTGTGCCGGGCCCTGCCCTAAGTGTGCTCTTGGGGACTTGTTAAGACTCTTCCAGCACCTCTCCCTGACCCCGTTGCTCCTCTACAAATAAACTTCAAGAAATGTGCGGGGCAGCAGAGGCCCTACCTACGGTGGGCGCAAAGTACTCAATGCCAGGGTAGCATTTTGCTGTGTAAAACTTACCTTAAGTCTAAGACTTGACTGGCAATGACACCAGGCTGGGTGGATTTTCCCTCTGGTAGGTCGTACAAAAAGAGCTTGCAGTCACAGACCACTGCATAAGCCCGCTGCCATCCTTTCTTCACTCCTGTGGGCTTGGGGACCTACAGACCAACAGTGACCTCGTACCCCTGGGCCAGGGATCTGTGTGGCAGAGGTAGAGGCTGCCAGACCCCTTAGTGGTGCTCAGTCTGCTTCCACCTGCTGCATACCTCCCCAGCTCTCCAGGACAGCTCCTCCCATCAACCCTTTTCCCCAGACTGGTGGCCAAACCTCTATCTGGGCATGGCATGTGCATTGTAAGATGACACAGGGACAGTGACAACCCAGGAGCCCACTGCATCCTGGATGCTATAGCTAAACAGGACGTGGAGACATTCCAACCTCCTGTGATCTGGAACCACCACGTGGCTTTGGAACCTGACTTTAAGCTCATCAGTCAGCATGAGAACCCAAGTGGAATCTCCATGTTCAGTGGTACTTTGGACTTTGGCCCAGAGTAGCAGTTACGTCTTGCCTAATGGCCTCAGACCTTTTTTTTTTTTTGGGGGGGGGGTGTGCATCACAGGAATGGCACCAGAGTTGCTTCATACAGAAAAGGGACTGCTTCAAGAGGAGCTGGGGTGTGGCCACTGGCTACTACACAGAAGAACTGTGAGCTGACCCAATGGAAAATGAGCCATGCTGGGCTATGGGACAGAAGACAGCTTCTCCTACCTTGACGTAACCTTTGTAGGCTGTGCCTATGCCCCTCTGCACATCTACACCGAGAGGCCTCTTGGACTGCTCGGGAGGTATGGGGCACACCTGGGGAGCGCTGTCTTTGCAGGACACATGGCAGGAAAATGAACACACTAGAAAAGAGGAAAAGTTCTGCTTCGTAAAAGGCTTCCAGGGAAGTGGAACTGCTGCAGAAAGCAGGCCCTGAGCACACAGCACTACCACAGAAAGCCCAGGTACCCAGACGACAAAGATACCATGGAACACAGTTCCCATAAAAGTTCCAGATAAATGCTCAACACGCTCATGGAGCCTACTTTTGTAAAGTCAGCACTCCTGAAAAAAAAAAAAGCATACACCTTGGAGCTTGCTGTACAGTTACCCCAAAAGCCTGCCCTCATCCCACATAGGTACTCTCCAGATCTGCTGACTAGGATCAGCTCTGCATTATTTTAGGGCAGTGGTCACCGTGCTATACAGCCAATCAGAGGGCTCATGAGAGCTAGCAACTAGCAGTTAACAAAAGAAGGCTTCTATGAAGAAAAAAAGCTACTTTTGCAGAGCATTTTGACCTGTGACCCAGTCAGGAGTGTGCGTTCGGAGCAGTGGCGGTCTGAGCTCCGATCTGGGAGTCACATGCTCTTCAGTGAGGGCCACCTATGGAATGGGCCAGGTGGAATCACAGTGAACAGGAAAAGAGAAGAAGATGGGATTCTGTCACCAAATCCCAGCAGAGGGCTAGAGCATAAGAGGCTTTTTATAAAATTTAAAACTATTGACTAGTAGCAAAAAGACAAAATATGCTCCTGATTATCTAGGAAATCTGGGGCCAGTGAGGTGGTTCAGCACGTAAAGGCACCTGCTCTCAAGTCTGACGACCTAAGTTCGATCCCTAAAATCAAAAGGTGGCAAGGAACAGCTTTTTCAAGTTGTCCTCCGCCAAGTACATCATGGTTTGTGCCCTCCCTTCAGTTAATAAATGTAATTTAAAAGTTCTAAAAAAGAGGAGCTGGAGAGATGGCTTAGTGGTTAAGAACACTGGCTGCTCTTACAGAGGACCTGGGTTTGATTCCCAACATCTACATGGCAGCTAACAACCGTAGAAAACTCCAGTTCCAGAGGATCTGACATCTTCTTCTGACCTCCGCAAGCACTACACGACATGGGTGCACTTAAAAACATGCAAGCAACACACTCATACGCATAAAATAAAAATAATAAAAAATATTTTTTAAAAAGTTCTACTAAAGAGACCTAGCGAATTCAAGAGAGGAAGCATTTAGATGATTCGCCTGCTTTTCCTGATTTTTGGAGAAGCCATGGATGTGCCAACAGAGGAGTCTCTGTTGTTGACCTGGCTACCTGCGCTGCACAGTGTGTGGACTGCAGCAGGACTTTACAGAGTCCGTAAAAAGCAAGCCTGCCTCAAACAACTGCCAGGTATACCTCCCTCCTGCTGGGTTAGCTGGGTGAAAACTGCACCCCGGCACGGGGTCAACACTCACCCTCACAAGCATAGCCCTGTCGGATCAGTCCAACCATCAAGGAGGTGCAGTGGCTGCACTGGGTGGGGCTGGAGAAGGACTTGATGCTGAACTGGTGAGCTTTGGGCTGCAGGAGACATCAAGAAAAAAAAAATCAGGTGACCAGGAACCAAAGACGGGTGGGCCAGTCTGCTCTTAATTGACTTACAGATGACTTGAGTGTCATCTTGAAAAGCTGTCCTGTGCTGTTTCTCTTCCTAATAAGAAGTGGCTAAACTCCAAGGCCCCAAGCCAGAGCCCAGAGTCACCCAGGCTTCCTTCAGTGAGCTTGCTACCCACTGAGCTGGCTGGGCTGGCACTGCCTAGCACAACCGACAGACTTTCTGGATCAGAGGATCTCACAGAGGCCAATACAAACTAGATCTTGAGGGTCGGCCTGATACCATGTTTACGTTGGGCTTGCCTTGGCTATGTGACCAAGGCATATGTAAGAAATGTTCCTGGGGCTGGAGAGATGGCTCAGTGGTTAAGAGCACTGATTGCTCTTGCAGAGGACCCAGGTTCGATTCCCAGCACCCACACAGTCGCTAACAACCATCCGTAACTCCAGTTCTGGGGGAATCCAACTCCGTCTTCTAACCTCTGCGGGCATTGCACGACACAGGTGTACTTACACACATGTAGGCAATACACTCATACACAAAAATAATAAATAAAATGTTTAAAAGAAAGAAAGAAAGAAATGTTCCTAACAGCAAAACCTTAGAAAGACAAATGTCTCCTGCCAAGAGGACAGAAAACTTGGGACAAAACCAACGAAGGACGGGCAGTGACGCTCGGAGGGTGAGGACTGGGCACGGACAGTGCACTTACAAAGCCAGGATGAGGTAACAAAGGTGAAGACACAGATACAGGCAAGGCCATATGTTTCTTGAGAAGTAGGAAGGTGGTCAGCGCACTTTAGGAGTGGCTGGAGGAGATAGGCAGGGAGGAGGCAGGGCTCAGTCACCACCGAGACACACAACACCTTTACAGAATGTCTCAGGGCATCAGATGTTCACAAAGTAAGCAGCCTCTCATCTTGGTCCCTAACTCTGTAAGAGTCTAAGCCCCCCCCCCAACCAAAGCACTAGTTACTCTCAGGTCTCCAGGGGAAACCATGGACAGGCCAGGTCTGCATCAAACAAAGTAAGACACAAGCCCCATGCTAGGCCCACTGGCTAAATGCTGCCAAGCTTGAAATTCAGGGCCTGTCGCAATTGTGAGATGTACAATGTTTACACAAGGGAAAGGACAAAATCCAGCTGAGCTTTGGAAGCTAGTAAGGAGAATATGGGGGGCTGTGCACCGAGGGGCCAGATGATCGAGAACATGCATGTGAAAGGCAAGGTTCAAACCACACATTGTGGGCAGTTCTCCTTACGCTGGAAAGACATTCTCCTACAAACCACATGGCTCCTGGTGATGACAGACACGACAATAAATACAGAGAAACAAGTGGGTACGAAGGTCCCACTGGTGACCGATCAGATATGGGCCCAGGGAGTGGGGAAAGTGGGAAGGACTGAGCTCAGAATGCTTTCAGCTGAAACATACTCGCAGATTCGGTGTGAAGATAAGATGCAGCTCTTGGACTTCCCACTTTAACAATCCCCAAAAGAACACAGGGGCCTGACTGCATATTCAGAAACAGCATGGCTAATTTACACAAAGGTTATCTTCTAAAACTGAGAACGTATCTGGTGATGCACCAGGACTTACCTTTGGTCCAGTCAGGGTGGGGTTCTGTGCATTGGGCAGTGCAGCAGACGGCCTCTGCTGGGGCCGAGCCATGTCCTAGGAGACAAGCAGGGACAAGTGAGCTCCAACCTGTCTCAGCACTGTTCCTAGCCGTCAGGCCCTATCTGGGGGTTTCTCTCTAGACTTTATCAATTATTAACATTCTGTATTTTTAATGTACTACATTGTCGAGATGTCTGTCAAGCGTTCAGCTGATGGACTGGCAGAATTCTTTAGAAGAGAGGTAGGCAAAGAGCTGCCAAGGGGGCCCTAGTTACAAGCTGCACGGTCTTACCTCCTGCTGTTCTGTGCTTGTGGCCACAGACACTGGGGGGGACACATCCAACTTTGGAGCCTGTGTTTCCTGATCACTAGCTGAGCTGGTCTGTGAAAAGAAAGATCGTTACCTTTATTAGAAATACTGCAAAGCACATTCCATCAGGGTCTAGGTCTGCTGTACCCCAGGTACCCTCAGGTTTTGTTATGAACCTCAGTTTACTCACAGCTATCCTGTCTTCCCCAGGACCACTGCCCTTTGCATTCTAAGGCTGCAGTGGTAACTGTTTTGGCAGGTGGATGCAGGCAAGCCACCAGTTATCACCAGCAGCAAGATGTCACCTGGCTGCCTCTCTGATGTTAGCCGTCTTTCTCCTGGCCATTTAGGAACTGGAAATATCAACTTTTTGACCATCTTCTAACCACTCAGATGCCTAACCTCATTCTAAGGCTAGAGACAATTCTCTAACACCCATAGAGCCACAGCTTAGGAGCAAAGAGCTCCAGCTTCCGCCAAAGAAGTGTCTTCCTCTGACGACAGCAGCACTCCCCAGGAACTCCACAATGCTCTGGGTAAAGGCTGCACTCCCAAACCATCTGTGGCAACCCCTCTGCTGGATCAGGGTGCACTCCTCAAACAGCACCTCACTGTCCCAGGCTACACTAACCACACGAGAATGTGCAGCAGCATTAGCACCAGAGGCTGCAGAGCAGTCTCCAAGCTGACAGCTGGACTTTAGTCCCACATCAGATCCCAGCAGGTATAGTTCATCAGGCTGCTGAGGAAGAAGCCACATTCACATGGGAAAGCAGACACTTGCAGCATACCTGTGTACTGCAGTATTCTGAGTCTGTCAACAAATCCTCTAGAGACAGGTACATCAATTAGCTAATTATCAAACTTAGTACATGTGAGTGTCACCCACAAATAAGCATGTTAAGTGAGTTAGAGTTCCACCTGGTAAGTAAGAGGACGATAAGAGTCATTTAATTTTAGCCATGTAAAACCCCACTAGTTGCCTTAGTTGGTTAACTAATCAAACGGATGCAAACTCGGGAGGCGAGCAAGTAGGGTGCTGAGGGTGAGAGGCACGGGAAGGCAGCGCTGAGTCACTTACGTCCTCCCACAAGGCTAGCAGAGAAGACACAGATGAGGAGAGGGAGTCCTTCGTGTGACAGACAGGAGGAACAAAAACAATCATTTCCTACCCAGTAAAGGGAGAGGAAACTCGGGCAAGAAAATGCACCTAGACCATCATGGCAACTGACTGTTTCTAGAATGTTTAATTAGGCAAAATGCAACAGGAATTCCCAAAGGCGATCTCAGAGTCTAGAAACTCCTAACACAGACATGGACCCAATTCAGGGCTTTTCTTTGAAAGGAAATACACTTCTCACTCAAGCCAGAGTGTAGGACATTCTACCATATCATGAGAGGGAGGAAAAAGGGGCTGTTCCAGGTGAGAGGAGGAGGGGGAGACCATGACTGACTACCATCTATAGCCTCTGGTGGAACCAGGACCCAGAGGAAACAGTGTCCAGGACACTGCCAGGATGCAGGAGCATCTGTACCGAACTGAAATGCAGCACTGGTGAAGTGTCTTATGGTGACACTGAAGTGCACCAGAGATCTGTGATCTCAGGGAACAAATGCTGACATAGGCCTGCAATTAGCTTTCCTCTTGAAAGTGATCTGTGTGTGTGTGTGTGAGTAGAAGGAGGGAGAAAGGCACGGAAGTGAGTATACAACTGCCCCTCTCTGGTTGAAGTTGTAGGATCAGACCTAGAGCCTCACGTGTGGCAGACAAGTGCTCTGTCCCTGGGCTTATCACCAGCCTTCATCATTCCAACCTGTGTGCTTGCGACAACTGACTGGCAGAAGAGGCTCCTTCCGCCTCAGAAAAGGAAGGAACAGCTGTGTCTACTTGGAATGCTTCCAGGAGACTTGCAGCACATGGAGGAAGGGGGACCCATCCCCATACTCTGCAGCGGAGGCCTCAGCAGACAGTAATCACACACTGGGCACGTTGTGAGGTGGCTGTGGCTTGTCAGCTTACTGGTTCACTGACCACCTCAGCCAGGATCATGGTGAGCTGCCTGGTACTAAATCACTGGTAAACCACTTCTCCCAGGAAGGAGTCTAAGCTGTAAGTGCACAAAGAGTCCCAGAAATGGTAATGTAACCACTATTATTTGTATTTTAAAAACTTCCCCGCCATGCTGGGAGTGGTAGTACACGCCTTTAATCCCAACACTTGGGAGGCAGAGGCAGGCAGATCTCTGTGAGTTCGAGGCCAGCCTGGTCTCCATAGCGAATCCAGGTCAGCTGGGGCTACAGGGAGACCCTGTCTCAAAAAAACCAAAAAACAACAACAAAACCTTCCCCACTAACTACAGCCAGAGGCCAGTGTAGAGTTCTGCACCAAAAGGGCCAAGCACCTTTTTGATCAATTATGCTTAGTCTGTGCTAAGAAAGTGTCTTTGGGAACAGACCCGACACCTTCAGTGTCTCTAATTTGAAGTGCGTGACATCCCCCGCCAATGATGTGGGGTGGCGTGACTCTGACATAAACATCAAATCCTCATTTGTTTGGGTGTTCTGGACCCAGTGGTGGTCAAATCATATTCCACTACTTCTAATCTACATAAACTCATCTGTTACCTCTAAGAAGGAATCACTCACTCTAAGTGTCAGATCATGTGCAAGAGGGGTGGTATTGAAATAGTCAAACATGGGGTCCTGGAAATCTTGAAGCTTGAGCCCTGTAAGAGAAAAAATAATTAGAGCAGAAAATTTAAAAGAAACATGTTTCATGCAGATACCAGTTCTTCCCAAGAACAGATCAATCTGATAGCATTCCAGGAAGGTCTTTCTCCAGAGTGAGCAGGAGACTTAACACCCTTTCCTGGAAGAAACCCAAGAAGGTCTCTCTAAAGGATAGGGACAGGGCTGGATGGGTGGAGACACTACTATGACCACAGGATTATGGAAGCCCTGTGACAAACCAAGTTACTGTTGTCATTGAAAGAACAGTGCAGAGACTCTAGAGAAAGCAGCTCCCAACCAAAACCTCATGTGTGACCAGACCCATGTGGGATCAGGAGGGAGAAAGAAGATGCGCATTAAACTAAGGAAGCTTCTCCAACCATGGGTGAGATGGAGTTCAAGTCTACCAATCACGTGAACTTAAAAGGCGCAACCAAGCCAAGAGTGACAGCAATGGTCCAGCACTTAGGAAGCTGGGGAGGAAGACCAAGAACTCAAGGCCAGTCTGAGCGAGATCCTATATAAATTTTATCTATTTCTCTATCTCTATCTACCTACCTACCTATCTATCCATCTAATTTAATGTGTATGAGTGTTTTGCCTTCATGTATGGTATGCAATTGCACCTGTGTCATGCAATGCCCATGGAAGCCAAAGAGGGCGTCAGATCCCCTGAAACTATAGTTGCACTTGTTAGCCGCCATGTGGGTGCTGGAAACCGAATCCAGGTCCTCTAGAAGAGCAGCCAGTGCTCTTAATTGCTGAGCCATCTCTCCAGTCCCCTTTTCTCATTTTGAAAAAGTAAATACTCAGAAAACATACTCTTCGAGCTGGGATAGTTTCCTTTTCAAAGAAGAACAAGATTGGGGCTGGAGAGATGGCTCAGTGGTTAAGAGCACTGACTGCTCTTGGAGAGGATCCAGGTTCGAGTCCCGGCAGCCACATGGCAGCTAACAACCATCCTAACTCCAGTTCCAGGGGATCCAATGCCCTCTTCTGACCTCCATGGGCACTGCATGACATGGGTCCACTTATACACATGCAGGCAATACACTCAATACACATAAAATAAAAACAATAAAATATATATATTTTAAAAAGGACAAGATTAATAAATTTGACACACAAAAATAGGAAAAGTTTTTTCTTTTTCTGAGACAGGGTCTCATGTAGCCCAGGATGGGTTTGAGTTCCATATTTGGCTGAGAATGACCTTTAACTTCTGATCCTCTTGGCTCTCTACCTCCAGAGTGCTGGGATTACAGGCACCCACATCCAGGTCACTGCAGTGCTTTCCATAAGGGCTGATGGTAGAAACAGTCCAGCCCAGAGCAGCTATGAAAGTGCTCTAGATGGTCGGCCCCATAGGCTGTAGTCTGGTAGCCGCTCCAGCATAGGATGGGACAGAGTGTGCATGCTGCCTTTTGTGTGATCAGGGGATATAAATGTGTAATTACATGTATGTGTTTGCTTGTTTTTCAAGGCAAATCAAAGGAAGAAGTAACCAAAAACTTGTTACTTTGGCAGAAGGCATCTTTGAATGTACTGTTTCTAAACTTTAATGTTGAAAGTATTTTATACAATTAAAAAGAAAATCACTTATGACAAAAGTCTGATTATTTAAATATTTCAAGTCTTATTATGATTTCATTTACCTGTGTCTGCTCTAAACTTTTCTTCCATCCTTTTCTTCAGATTTTGCATTTCTTCTAATAATTCCCTGTTTTTGGCTTCAGATTCCTTTAGTTTACTGAAATAAGAAGTAAACAGCTATAAGTGCACCAAACAGAGACCACATCTACTGGTTCACAGTGCGGAAGTATGAGGGCAGGCTTTCTCTCTGGTTCCTGAGAATGGTTTGGGCATGCTGGGTCTTTCTACTCAGCACACTACAGGCAATACAGGCAGCAATTATGAACGCAAACACAGATTTTAAGTCATGTCTTAGTGGGTATGACAGTACATGTTTGTTAGGATTTTTTTTTTTTTTGGTCTTTTTGAGACAAGGTCTCCCTGTAGCCCCAGCTGGCCTGGAACTCACTATGTAGACCAGGCTGGCCTTGAACTCACAGAGATCCACCTGCCTCTGCCTCCCAAGTGCTGGGATTAAAGGCGTGCGCCACCACGCCTGGTGATAGTAGATGTTTGTAATTCTAGCAATTGGGAGGCAGAGGCAGGAGGATCAAGTGTCAAGGCTAGTATGGGCTACATCAAGACCTTGCCTTGAAACCAAATAAAACAAAACAAAAAATTAAAGTTCTAACTGAGGAAGGTGTACCCCATGAAGCTGTAGGTGAGTGCTGCTTGTCATCTGAGGATAAGTGAACAGCCCAGGTCCCTTGGCTGTCACCTGGATACCTTTCCCATGACTGACATCAGATGTACTATGTGAGCACAGAGGCCCTGCAAGCCTGGCTCTTACGCAGTGGGGCTAGAGCAAGCCAGGTAAAATCTGACCAGGACAGCAGAACCCAGTGTGGACTTGGCCAATCATCAGCACGATGACACTGAGCACATTACTTCCCCTGCACCTTGGGGTCATTACTCGTAAAATGGAGAATGTCTCCATCAGGATATGTGAGGGTCACACAATTTAAAAGAATAAAGTTCCTGTCACAAATAAAGTAAGTTTAAGTGGCAGCTATTACTAATTAATTTAGTCTCAACTGGACAGGACTGGGAACTCAGAATCCCGTCACTGGCCAGCTCAGCCCTGCATGGCAGAGTTGGCTTGTCTTCTCACAGCAGCAGGTGTGGCTCTTATAGAACTGCAGTTTGTGACTGTGTCAGAAACAGTCTTTGCAGACATACTACACAATCAGCTGAACCAGGCACGTAAATGTGTTTTTCTTGGACCTGGTGTGATGGCGTACACAGTTGGGAGGCAGATGCAGGCAGGTCTCTACAAGTTTGAGGCCAGCCAAGGCTACAGAGAGACCCTGTCTTTAAAAAAACAAACACTTGCGCCCCCTGCTCTGGGGGCTGGCGTGAGCAGCCCCTCGGTGGCGCTGCCTGAGCCCTGAACCTGCTCACTGCCGACCCCGTGTCATCGGGGGGGGCTGACTGCGGAGCATGCAAGTGACCCCGTCACGGCTTTCTTCCTCCCCCAGATCACATACACATCGCAGCCCTGGAAGATGGGGAACTGCCTCAAATCCCCAACCTCGGATGACATCTCCCTGCTTCACGAGTCTCTGTCCGACTGGGCTAGCTTTGGTGAGGGGACGGAGCCATATCAGGAGCTCCTGCCTCCGTATCAGGAATAAGTTCCAGTTCCAGTCTATTATCCAATGCCCAGCCAGACTCGGCTAGCAACTCAGCTGAATGAAGAGGAACGAATTGGAATAGCTCAAAGAATAGGCATTATACAGCATCTGCCTGAAGGAGCTTATGACCCTGGAAGAGATGGATCAGAAAAAAGATCTGAGAGTGTGGGATCTGAATGATGGACTTTGTTTATGGGGACCCAATTCCATTTCTGCCATGCGTGCACATCTATCACCTGGACTGTGTAGATGACTGGTTGATGAGATTCTTCATGTGCCCCCTCCTGAATGGAGCCAGCTGATGCAGCACTGCTTTCATCCTATGAGACTCACTGAGCCAGGGTCTCTCGTCTGACTTCAAGTGAACCATCATTTGTGGTGGTTTTGATCTTTTGTCAATGAGCCCAAAGAGCCAGGGATTAGGAATTAGATCATGCATAAAAGTTTCCTAAAAATTCCTGGATGGCTGCAGATGTTGAGGAAAGTATGTGATATCTTAGAAACCCAGTGGGGAAAGTAGGCTAGTATTTTTATGTAAAGCCTTGACCCAGTGTTTAAAAATTGTATTTAGATCTTGTTATTGCTCCAGTACATAGGAATTGTGTAAAGTGTTACAGCAGCTGTATGTGTTTAAATTGTGTGTGTTGCCGGGCATGGTGGCACATGCCTTTAATCCCAGCACTTGGGAGGCAGAGGCAGGTGGATCTCTGTGTGTTTGAGGCCAGCCTGGGGTCCAAGCATTTTGGAAAAAGGCTGTTTAGTATGATTTTTTTTTTTTTTTTAAAAAAAAACAAAAAAAAAAAAAAAAAAAAAGTGTGTGTTGAAGATTAGGAAAAAGATAGTTATTTTTCCGAAATGAAATAAATTTCTCCCTTCCACCCAAATTCTTTTCTGAAGTTACTGGCATTTGGGTCAAGGTTTTATTAAAAGCTACATTTTATAACACTGACACAAAAGAACTTAGTTTTAAGCTTGTTTGCACAGTTCTTCTTTTCCACTGGAAATGGAATTCATTGCTTAGGTCTTTTTAAATAGTGTATTATTATCGTTGGGGCTGGCTCTGTGCTTGAAAACCAGTTTACTTATAACCTGTTGTTAAGTGCTGTATTCT
>NW_008360325.1:1210361-1221247 GCF_000622305.1 Nannospalax galili | reverse complement strand
TAACTTGTAAACAAACTGAGATGCACTCTCCCTTTTCTATTAAAAATGAGTTGATGTGTCAGGAAACCAACTCTAGCAAAGTGGGTTTAATATTAAACCTTTCCTATGTGTCTTATCTTATTGTTTTGGTTGTTATGATAACTGAAAGTCAAGGTAAAATTTAAATATTAAAATTTCCGATCTATTGAGCTTGAATTATGCCACCATGCTTCTGTGAAAATGAAGGTGGCACCAGGGTGAAATTTAACAAGAAGTAGATTCTCAGTTGTGACAATTTTGATTCTCTTTCCTGTGACCTCTTTCCATGTTGTCTGGAACCATAGGAAAAGGATACTGCATCTCTTGTTACTGTAGTGCTGAGGTTATTGAAGTTACATAAACATATCTCAGTCTGTTTCTTAGAAAGGTATCTGTTCTGTCTGGCTAGGTGACTGACAAAAATAAAGGTAAATGTGTTTCATGTTTTGCACACAAATGCAGCAGAATTTGTATAACCAGGCAACTTCATAATTGTGATCTCAAAACCAGAGAACATCTCAAACTAGGCATGCCACATTCAATCTCTACTCTAAAATATCAGTTTTACCTCAGAACGGTAAAGTTCTGTGCCAATAAACTCCAGCCAGAGGTGCCTGCTAGAAACTATAATTTCTTTTCTTCTTTTTTATTTTATTTTGGTGGCGCCAGGAATGGAACCTAGGCCTTTGCACATGCTAGGCAAGTACTCTACTACTGAGCTACATAACTAGCCCTTTATGACATTTTTGATTGTTTGTACTGAAAAGGGTCTGAGTATACAGCAAAGGCTGGACTTGAACTCAGGACCCTCCTACCTCAGCCTCTGGAGTGCTAGGATTGTTAAGTGTCCAACCAGGCTCTTCATTACTTTTTGAGAAAACTAAACCCCACCACCGTTAAGTGAGGGAAAAATCTATCAACCCGATCTGCCCTAATGATTTCTGAGATCAGTCCTGAGCAGCTCAAGGGCAGTGTCCAAGGCACAGAGGCCAAAGATCCTGCAGGGTCAGGCTATAGGACACCGTACCTTTCAAAGGAGAGGCTCGTGTCTTTGACCTTCCTCAGCTCTTCCTGAACAAGCTGTTTGGCCCGGATCTCCGCCTCAAGAGCAGATTGCAATTCTAGTCGTGCAGACATATCCAGCTTCTGACTCCGACGAACCTTCCAAAGTGGATCCTTTTGACAGTTAAAATAGCAAAAATTGATTTTATGCTATTAATTTAATAAGGTAAATACAAAAAAATTCACCTTTAACCTTTAGTATTGTATTTATAAATTGGCCTTCCTCAGACCCGCTTTTAGTTTTGATATTTCAATAAACCCATGGAAAGGGAGTGTTAGGTAAATTGTCTATCACTGAACTAAATCTCTAGGTCAATATTTTCTAACTTTTATTCTTTCTTAAAAGTCTTTTTAAAAAAGTGTGTGTGTGGGGGGGTCCTCACTATGTAGCCCTGGATGTAGACTAGGCTGACCTCAGACTTCACAGTGATCCATCTGCCTCCATCTCCTAAATGCTAGGATTAAAGGTGTGTGTGTGCTGTCCAGACAGTGAAGTCTTTTTTTTTTTTTAAAGATTTATTTCCATTACTTTTTTTTTTTGTCTTTTTGAGACAGGGTCTCCCTGTAGCTCCAGCTGTCCTGGAACTCACTATGTCGACCAGGCTGGCCTTGAATTCACAGAGATCCACCTGCCTCTGCCTCCTGAGTGCTGGGATTAAACTGCGCAACCACATTCGGCCTCTATTTCCATTATTTTCTAATTATGTGTAAGTACACTACACATGAACACAGGTGCCTACAGAGGCCAGAGGCACCAGATCTCCTGGAGCTGGAGTTACAGGTAGTTGTGGACCACCTGATACAGGCGCTGAGCACCAACTCCTGAAAGAGCAGTACAAGTTCTCAACTGCTGGGCCATTTCCCAAGCCTCTCTTAGAAGTCTTTTAAACGTAAGTTTTTTATTTCTTGAGGCAGCCTTGCTCTATAACCAGCAGTCGGCCTTGAGCTCCTGATTGCCTTGTGCTGACCTTGGATTTAGGGATTACAGGTGTACGTTACCATTTCTGGCTTTTCTTAATTGAAAAACTATTTTTTATATTTATTCATTAATTGTGGAAGGCAGAAGTGGGGTGTATGTGTGCCACTACATCCATGTAGATGTCAGAGACAACTGGTAGGAACAGGCTCTCTCCTTCTACCATGTGGGTTCTAGAGCTGGAACTCAGGTCGTCAGGCTTGGCAGCAAGTGTCTTTACTAGCTGAGCCATCTCACTGGTCCTTTGGCTTAATTTTTAAACTAGGAATAAGACTGGTTTTGTGGTACAATTTCTGTGTGGGTCCACTGGACACCCACAAATCTCACATGAGGTTCTAAGTTTTGTTGTATAGCTTGAAGCATTTTACTACTTTATCCTAGGAATTGCCATTCCTCATTTCTACCTACAGTAAAAGACTAAAATTACGGAGAAAGGGAGGACTGGAGGAACGATCCCATTGGACGAAGCTGCAATGAGTGACCCAAATCAGCTGAATAACTTCATTCTCAAAGTCTCAGGGTGGCAGAGGGAGGTGCTCAGTGGTTAGAGCACCGGCTGTTCTTCCAGAGGACCCAGGTTTAGTTCCTAGCACCCACATGGCAGCTAACAACTGTCCCTAACTCTGGCTGAGCCAGGAGGATCCTGAGTTTGAAGTGAGATACACAGTAAGTTTAGATCAATCTGGGTTACACAGAAAGATTGCATTAAAAACAAAGGTGGAAAGTGGCCCTAGACCCACAGGTGAGAAGCACCTGTGGTGGGGCTGCTGCTGCACAGGCAGGAGGGGCAGCACCAGGTCCCCATAGAGGCCAGAGCCTGACACACTGGAGCTCAAAACAGATTCCCGAGGGAGTAGATGGAGGATGAAATCAATAAACAAAGCTCCCTTTGGCAGCACCCAGTTCTGATACTGTGAGATAGGCTTCAGTGGCTCCTGGGGAAGTTGCCCTGTAAAGGAATGCATGCCATCAGGTTTCTACAGCCACTCAAGCCTCTCTTCACTGGCATCACCTGTGGTACTTACATGCCACATTCACCTACAATAAGACCACTACTAAATTTTTCAGTAGGAAAAATGTAAGTTTTAGAAGAAATTTTACCAGTGTTCTTGATCCCAGACTTGAACTTCTCAAAGTCTCAAGCTCTTCAGTCATCTTAGAAGCAAGGGCTTGAAGGTAACCCCGGGCATCTTTTTCATCGCTGACCCTGCACAGGGGATAGACCATTCTCTTATGAGGCACAATCAGTGGTAGGAGGAGCAAGAAAGATTCCTAGTTCGGCCTTTCTCACGACAGTATCATTGTAGCAAGGGTGCCAGGGCACTGCTGCTTTCAGCAAAGGAAGGGCTGGCTCTGCCTCCCTCTCAGCACTTCCCAAGTCGTGTGGATGGTCTACCAGAGGAGACTGTGCATAGCCCAGAACAGAAGCACAATGAGCTTAATCAGTCCTAATGGAGTCTCGCCACCCTCAGTCCACTATGAAGATCAATGATGCTCAGATGTAGGGGTTCAGGCAAACAGCAGTGAGGCTTGAATTTCAGCCTTCAGAAAAGAACACAGCCAGCACATGGCGGAAGCAGGTAGCTTGCATTCCTCACGTCCTGTCTGGCACCTACCACTGAATGATCTCTGCGATCTGTGCTTCCCAGTGTGCAACCGATTCCTTCTTGGATGCCAGATCCTGCAGCTCGTCTTCCAGCTGCCTATTTTGGGCTGTGAGTTTATCCACAAAGGAACAAAGCTGAAATTAAACAATTTTACCACATCATGTGTTTATCTGGTACCTGCTCACTACAACAGCACGATCAACACAGGAAGTCCCACAGCCTGTGAGAGCTCCAGGGCTCTCCCAAACCCAGCACAGAGCAAGGAATTCTGACTGCAACCTACCTAGGTCACATTTCAGTTTGAATCTAACCCTAAGAGTGACAGCTAAGGATCTGCAGCTTTTCGCCAAATGAGAACACCCCATTTAAAAGACCAAGCATATTACTTCATTTAAACATCAAAATGTTGAAAACAGACCCTAAGCTTCCAAAAGACTCAAGAATGAAAATGTAACAACCTCCACCTAGGTGGTAGCTCAGACATTTCAAGTTACCTTTTCATTTTCAGCAGTTAACTTCTTATTTTCATCAAGCAGCATGGCTCTTTCTCGTTCGTATTTATCTTTTACTGTGCCTACTGCCTCCTCCATCTCATTATGCCTGAGGAGGTGAATGAAAGAGAAGGTTTGGAGAGCTCCCGGCTTCGCTACCACAGGCCTGTGGCTTGGCAGTAAGCCCCCCTCCCTGCCTTGAGGTGCTCAGGACAACGCACCTTTCCCGCTTGGACTTTTCCAATTTATCTTTTAGCACCAAGATTTCTTTCTGCAGGGCCAACTGATGGCTTTCTGAATCGTGTACCTCCTTTTTCACATTTTTTACTTCTAGCACATGGGAGGCCTCTCGTCGGACCAACTCCTCTTCATAGAACAGGACTTTCTTCTCAAGCTCCGATTTGATTTTGGAGATCTCCTGCTGGTGTTCTAACATAGAACCTGGCCCCCGGCCTCCTTGCTTCACCTGCAGATAAAGGCTGAAATAAATCCACAAATCTCTGTGTCCTCCTTTAGTGTCATGAGATCCCTTCACTCCCCAACACTACAGGCAACTGCTCTCCAGGACTACACCAGGCAGAGCGGTCGACTCGGGAGACAGAATCCTAACAACCACAGGGCAGAGTTCAGGGACAGCATCTGCCTTGAGGAGGCATGTGCCCAGCTCTTCCCAGGCCCAAGGCTTTGTCCCATGGTACTGTGCTATTTACTCAACAACAGTCTTTTTTGTTTTGTTTTGTTAGTTTCATTATGTGGCACTGGCTAGCCTGAAACTTCCTATGTAAACTTACAGAGATCCACCAGCCTTCTGAGAACCAGGATTAAAGGCATGCACCACCATATTCAGCTTACCGACAGCAGTTCTTTGAGGGCTGACTGCTTGTCACAAACCCTTCTGCTGACTGGGGTGACACTGAGGTTCCTGATCTCATGGAGGTGAGGAGTGGGGCTGACAGCAAGCCATTACATGAACAACAATATGGTAATACAAGGTGACGTGATGAGTGAGGCACACAAGAGTGGTACATGGTAGCATCTTGGTAGGAGAGGCATGTGAGAAGATGTCAGGCTGGAAAGACCTTAATCACAAGCACAGACAACGGGCATGAGGTGACGTGTTGGACACAGAAGGCTGAGAGGGGTCAGTGGAGAGATGTTGGGAGAGAGCTCTGGACTTGTGCTGAGCATGTCAGGCTGCAGAACAAGTACGGTGGGCTGCTGCTGGTTACTTAGGGTACCCACTAAGGTGTTCCTGATGAATCTGAAAAGCTCCCTGTGGCTGCTGTCTGGGGAAATGTGCTGCAGAAAGGTGTCAAAAGGACAGCGTCAGTCACAGGCATGCGGAGGTCTAGGTCTAGGAAATGATGTTGCCGGTGGCTGGCAGGTGGTAGTAAAGAAGATGAGTAGCAGGCGCCTCAGGCACATGTGCTCGAAGCAGAGTTATCCTGTCCACACGAAGGGCATGAAGCCCCAGAGGAGGGAAGTCACTTATCCAGCATGGCCCCTCCCCAGCCTCCTTGCTGACCTCTGACCCCATCAGTTAATCCAAGGAAGATGACCAGCTTGCCTCTGCACATCCATCAACAGCAGGACATGGGCTCTAGGGAGCTCTTCCAGAACTAGACATGCCCAAGTTTAGAAAACCAGGTCAGGAAGGAGGTATCAGCAGCTAGCTAAGCACTACTAATGGGCACACCTGACACTTCTACACAAGAAAGAAACGAACTTGGATTTTGAAAACAAAGCTGCTACAAAGACAGTGGCCATGGCCGCCACCTCTTTGCACCCCAGCCTTGAGGTTGCCCTGAGTGACACTGATATGTAACTATGTCTGACAGACAGTGCCGCCCCGACCCCAACACTACCTTGAGGGCCTCCAGCTCGCTCTCCATCTGCTTGCAGAAGCTCTCGCTGTGTTCCCGGAGCTTGCGTTCCTTGGAGGCCTCAGCGACTGCATCCTCAAGCTGAGCTTCCAGCTACGAGAAACCCAGATCTGCTGTTTATACCAGAACAGGCCCTAGCTCTGTTGCTGTAGTCAGAAACTCTCCAGGGCCACTAGGGGACACCCTGAAGGGTGTGTGTGCTTCCTCCTCAGATTCACAAGTTGAAGGCTGAGGAATACTCTGATTGGAATGGCTGACTACAACCACTGATGATGAAACAAGCTTAGACTCTCATTTAAATAGATTCCTGGAGATTACTGTTCAAGAAAGGAATTGTGAAAACAATTTTGCTATGTAAAGGCCTGATTCATTAAAAAAATTTTTTTTCTTTTTGGTCTTTTTGAGACAAGGTCCCCTGTAGCCCCAGCTGTCCTAGAACTCACTATGTAGACCAGGCTGGTCTTGAACTCACAGAGATCCACTTGCCTCTGCCTCCCTAGTGCTGGGATTAAAGGCATGCGCCACCACGCCCAGCTCATTTTAAGATTTTTTTCACTTTTTTTTTTTTTTTTTTTGGTCTTTTTGAGACAGGATCTCCCTTTGGCCCCAGCTGGCCTGGAACTTGCTATGTAGACCAGGCTGGCCTCAAACTCAGAGATTTGTGTGCCTCTGCTGCCTGAGTGCTGGGATTAAAGGTGTGCACCAACATGCCTGGCTAAAATTTTTCACATTTATAATTTTTTTAGATTATTTTCAATTATGTGTATGTTGGTATGTCCACATGAGTACAGGTAGAGAGGTATTGGATCTCCTGGAGCTGGAGTTATAGGTGGTTGTGAGCTGCCTGATGTGGGTATTAGGAACCGAAAACCTGGGTCCTCTGCAAGAGCAATACAAACTCTTAACTTCAGAACTACCTCTCTAGCCCCTTATGATTGGTTTTATTAAATGAAAGGTTCAAACACCCTCAAAAGGAGAGATGGTGGTAAGAAATTCATGTCATGCTGGACATGGTGGCACATGCCCTTAATACCAGCACTTGGGAGGCAGAAGCAGGAGGATCTCTGTGAGTTCGAGGCCAGCCTGGTCTGCATAGTGAGTTCCAGGCCAGCTGGGGTTTACAGGGAGACCCTGTCTTAAAAAGACAAAGCCCAGGCACAGTGTCCTTTCAGCCACAGTTCCTAAGGAGATATCTAAGTGGAAACTAACTTGAACTATAGTTGATGACAATTACAAATATATCTGGTTATAAAATAAACTAAGAAAATAAATGGGCCTTTTAAGGCTAAAGGACAAACAGCCTGAAAATGAAGGAACTCGAAAATGCTGTCAGGATTTCGAAGTTTACAGATCTGCCAAAGCACTGCTTAAGATACATCCTCTGTTAGTAGCAGAACATCATAGACACCCAAGACAGCAGGGCTCCAGGTGGGGACTGAGGACACACTTGAGGTCTGGACACTCCAACAAAAGACCCAAAGCCCTTCCCTTTTCAAGTACCTAGCCATTAGCTGAGTATTTTTCATGTATTTTTATCCAAACTGTGAAAATAAAGAGGCAATTATTCCCAAGCCTGAGGACCTGTGTTTGATCCCTGGAACCCACATGGCAGAAGGAGAGAGCTGACTCCTGCAAGCTGTCCTCTGACCTACATACACACACTAGCATGTGTGTACTGACACCCAATAAATGACATGAATGAAGAAGAAAGTACCTCTTTCCTGGCCTTCTCAGACTTGCGGATATCCTGCCTCATGGAGTCGATTCTCTGCATGGCCGCCTCCACCTCCTCCTCTTTGTCTCGGAGCTGACGGGACGCCTTCTGCTTCTGGGAGCGCAGCTCTGCCATGCGCTCATTGAGCTCCGAGAATTCCTGCAGGGCCCGCTTTCGTTGCTGCTGGGCATCCTTGAGTTCTTTGGTCTGCGATTTCAATCGCTCTGAAGTTTCAACCAATTGCTGAATGAAAAGAATTATCCAAGTTTTACATTTTCTCAACAAAGACTTAGAAAAGTGGAAGCTGTATTTTGGTGTATCAAAGGGTTAAAAGTGATACGAATGCTGGTCAGAGACTATAGCTCTATTATAGATTTGGAAAAGGTCCCTATTCTACCCTCCCAGCCATATCTGTAGCCCTGAGCCACATGAGTAAGTACCTGCTTCCTACAGGGCATCGTGCTTCCAGGATGCCTGGCTCCATAAATTCACCTCTGGAACACCCAATCTCATTAGATACATACAGACCAGAAGAGTACGTGTGCATCACTTGGTGACTGACACAAGTTCCGATAAATGGATCTTTAGATAATTTCAATGAGTGAAATTCACAGAATGTGCTTACACAAACAGAAATAGCTACAGTTCACTAGGCAATGAGCTTATGGGACCACTGCTACACAGGCAGTCTGTCACTAATCCAAATGTTATGCAATCTGTAACTGTTTTTGAAAATGCTTAAGATTGAAATAACAGTGGAAACAGTTACTAGAAACAATCCCTTCACTGGAGTTGGATCTGGAACTGGATGTTCTTCTGAGTGGAACTAAAAACAGGGCCTTGGTGAGGCCATACTCACAGCTTTTCTGGTCATTGGACATACTGATAGCACTGCTGTCCCTCAATATAGGAACATGTTCAGTCACTGTCGCACCTGCTGGTCTGAGGCTGGAAGTACTGTGATCTGGAATCAGGCAGCTCGACAAAGGGGCAGAAAGGTACCCACCAACCCATCAGGTTTCTTTGAGTCCAGCCCAGTGAAGTCTGCACTATACTTGAGTGAATTATTGCAGGTGTTATGACACCAAAGCTGAGTTAAAGAAAGAACTTGGGGAGGAGGAGAGATGCCTCAGCAGTTAAGAGCACTGACTGTTCTTTCAGAGGAACCAGGTTCAGTTCCCAGTACCAATATGGCAGCTAACAACCATCTATAACTCCAGTTCCAGGGGATCTGATGCCCTCTTCTCATCTCGATGGATGTTGCATGACACAGGTGCACTTATATACATGTAGACAATACACTCATACATATGAATTAAAGTAAAAATAAAAAATATTTTTTAAAAAGAAAGAACTATGACTGTATTTTTGTGAATAAAAAATGTGATTTCCAACTTAAAAAAGAAAGAAAAGAAAAAACTTGGGCTTGACACCCTGTATAGTCTAGAGAATTTATAACCAACAACAGGTTTAAGAACTCAGGTGCATAAAAGATTGTATTTTAGAAAACATAGGCCTGATAGTGGCACTTACTGGTATTAAGCAGAAAGTCTGACAGCTCATTGAAAAATCAAATTCATAAAGGAAGGATGTGGGTGGGGAATCACCCCACCTGAACATGTCTGCTTTTTATAGCTCCTTGCTATAACTAAGTAAAGAGTCCTTGTAGAGAAGGGGACAACCCTGGCATAAAGCTCAGTCAGTCACTGTGCTGCTGCCCCATGCTCTGATCCTACTTCCTAACTTAGAAGTGGGGAGCTACTGCTTATACGCTACAGGGCTGGGAAGCAGGCTGAAGATGATGACTGCAAAGCAGGTGCCAGTGCAACCAGGAGAGATACCATGACCAGAAGTACAAGCTTAGATGCTGCTTTGGAAAGCAGTGCGATTGTCCATAATAACAGCCTAGAGTCTCTAAGTGTTCGTGTAAACTCAGCCTTAGGGAACTGAGAACTCAGCGAGCCCTCTCACACAGTCAGCACACACAGGCCTCCTCACCCCAATCCTCGGTACGTACAGGGCCCTTCACACGGGCCTCCTCACACACAAGTTCCTTAGACAGGCTGTGCTACCTTGTGCAGATCCTCCTTCTCCTGCCGCACCAGGCGGTACTGCTTTTCCAGGCCTTTCAGCCGATGTGTAGAATCCTCATGCTCTTGGCGAAGGGTCACTGTATCCTCGAGCTGTCGCTCAAGCCTGTTTGAATCTGGACAGAAGAGAAATGACTTTTTATGCTGGCTGATTTACTGACAGGAAATTATCTAACAACAGCTCTTTGTCTTAAATTTGTATTCAAGTCTTTCCATTTACTTCCTCTATGTGTGTGTCTATGTAGTGTGTGCCTGTGGTGCATGCCATGAGATGTGGAGGCCAGAGGCCAACTGGCAGGAGTTTATTCTCCCCTTCCATCATGTGGGTTCCAGGGATTGAACTCAGATGGTCAGGCTTGGCAGCAAGTGGCTACTGAGCATCTCGCCAGCCTAAGTGTCCTTTTCATTCAGAAATCTTTTTCTTTCCTCACACACGTCACAGGCTACCTGCACTGCAGTGAACAGACTCCCTAGACCTGGGATGGTTTCTTTCATTCTTTTCTTTTTAATATTTTATTTATTTTTATTTTATGTGTATGAGTGTATTGCCTGCACACGTACGTAAGTGCACCTGTGTTGTGCAATGCTGTGGAGGACAGAAGAGGGCGTCGGATTCCCCTGGAACTGGACAGTTGTCAGCTACCGTGTGGGTGCTGGGATTCGAACCTGGGTCCTCTGCAAGAACAGCCAGTGTTCTTAACCACTGCGCCATCACTCCAGCCCTCTTTTTTTCTTTATCCTGACAGTGCTCCTCTCAAAGATTAACAACTCTTTGTCGTATGTGCTCACTTGCCTCAGGCCCCGTAAACTTTTTCATCTGGCACCACTGCCCCTTCCTCAGGCAGTAATGAAATATTTTAGTGAATAAATTATGCAGCCCAAGCCTTTTTTTCTTATGGTCTTTTTGAGACAGGGTTTCCCTGTAGCCCCAGGTGGCCTGGAACTCACTATGTAGACCAGGCTGGCCTGGAACTCACAGAGATCTGCCTGCCTCTGCCTCCCGAGTGCTGGGATTAAAGGCATGCACCACCACGCTGGGCCCAAG
>NW_008360325.1:1209582-1210144 GCF_000622305.1 Nannospalax galili | reverse complement strand
AGAAAAATCAGGATGGTGGGGTCTGATCACAATAAGAGGTTGAAAATAAAAACGTAGAACTCAGTGGTAGATAGAGCACTTGCTTAGGCATGACAAGGCACTGGCTTTGACCCCAGCACTGCAAGACAACAAAAAGCAAAATTGTAAAGCATATGGCTTAGAAGTGATGTGAATCTCCAGGAAGTTTAGAAAACCAACAACTACCAATGAAGCTGGGGGTGGGGTCCAGCCTCTACAGTACTTAGGCAGGACAACAGGGGAAGGCAGGAGTTTATAGAGAAAACCTAAGGAGCCAACTGTAGCTGGTTTATGTTATCAGAACCAAGTATGGTAGGAAAATAACCATGAACACACAGACAAAGCGCCACAACTCTACACAGACTTGCAGCTTTTTCTACTTTTCTACTTTTTTTCTACTTCTCTTTTTTTTCTACTTTTCTACCTTATAAAAAAGACTCTAGAGCTGGGTGTGGTGCGTGCCTTTAACCCCAACAAGCGGATCTCTGTGAGTTCCAGGCCAGCTGGGGCTACCGGGAGACCCTGTCTCAAAAAGACAGAAAAA
>NW_008360325.1:1157691-1209539 GCF_000622305.1 Nannospalax galili | reverse complement strand
GGAGATTAAGACCAAGGTGTGAACAGACTGTGTAGCTACCTTTGAGAGCACTTACCTGCCATTTTATTCTTTAGACGTTCAATTTCTTCATTTAGCCTCTTGATTTCTTTGTCTCTGTTCGAGTTGCCCAGGGTCCGAGTGGAACCATGAAGGGACTGCACAGTCTGGGTGGACTCTGAGGGAGACAGTGTTGAGAGCAGCTGGCCGTGTGCAAGGCAGGACCTCACCCCACACCAGGCCCCTCCAGCCACTTACCCTGCAGCTTCCGACTCAGCTCCAGCTTCTCCTGCTCCAGTCTCCGTATCCTTCTCTCGTAGGCTTCGACTTGCAAGCTGCTCTCTAAGTCCCGCTGCACATCTTCATCTTTGGTTACTGTGTTGGACTGCATCATGCTCTTCAGAGAGCCTCGGTCAGAAAAACAGCTGCAAAATGGATCAGGAGCGTCTCATTTACTTTTTAAAATCTTTTTTATTTATTTATATTTTATGTTGTTTGCATGTGTGCAATGCCTGGGGAGGCCAGAAGAGGGCATGAGATCACCTGGAGTTACAGATGGTTGTCAGCCACTATGTGGGTGCTGGGAACTGAACCTGGGTCCTCTGCAAGAGCAGCCAGTGCTCTTTAACTGCTGAGCCATCTCTCCAGCACCTCTGATTTACTTTCTGTTAGCATTTAAAGACTCTGGGATAAGTTTTTTGTTTTTTAAAACAATTTATTTATGCCGGGCATGGTGGCACACACCTTTAATCCCAGCACTCAGGAGGCAGAGGCAGGTGGATCTCTGAGTTTGAGGCCAGCCTGGTCTACATAGGGAGTTCCAGGCCAGCTGGGGCTACTGGGAGACCCTGTCTCAAAAAGACCCCCAAAAAATTATTTATTTTTATTTTTTATGTGTATGAGTATTATGCCTGCATGTGTCTAAGTGCACTAGTGTTGTACAGTGCCCACAGAGGACAGAAGAGGATGTAAGATCCCCTGGAACTATAATTATGGACAGTTGTTAGCTGCCATGTGGGTGCTGGGATTTGAACCCAGATCTTCTGCAAAAACAGCCAGTATTCTAACTGCCGAGCCATTGCTCCAGCCGAATAAGAGATTTTTAAAGTGGCAAGCAAAATACCTGTGAAAAAACTTTATTGTATATGGAGCCAAAGTTAGAGAAGAGCTGTCCTTTACTTCCTACAGATAACTGGTGGGTGAATGGGAGCCTAAACAGGGTACACCCTCACAGAAACTCAAAGCAAATGCCTGTGCAAGGGAAGGCGCTAAAGCATTTGGCCTAATGAGCTGCGTTTATAGGGCTGTGTTGTCTAATGGTGAATGAACATCAAAGGGTTCAATCTGCTCTGCCTCTCACCAGTTGTGCTATCTGGGAGCACTACTGACACTTTGGGCTCATCTTGTCTTGCAGAATAAACAGCATATTTCAGTGCTCTGGTCAAGTTTCTTAGCTGAGGATCAGATGGCTGGGGAGGTCACACTCTCATACATAGGAGTTCCATCCCCTGCTCAGATGAAAGCCAAGGATAGTTTTGCCATTCAACACCTAATCCCTGGACTGGTGAATATATTACTTGGGTCAGCTTAGCTTATTATATGATAGGAGGACAGGAAAACCTTCTGAGTTTCTAGGGCGAGCCTGATAATGGCCCAGGGTCTCCGTTCTGTTCAGACTTATAAGCCAACCACTGGGGAGTCTGTCATGGAGGTGAGGGCTAAGCCTGTCCTTCCAAATTGTGCCTTGGCAGGCATATGGGGCTCGAAAGTGTGACCAGCACTTGGTAAGCTAGAATGTACTGTGAGCACTAAGCCACTGAGCACCTGAGCTTCTATGCTGAGTAATCACTGTGGCTTCAGGGCTGGGGACTCCATAGGCCACACCTGCTGAGGCACCCCACCAGCATGAGCAGAGGAGCCCTCCCAAAACTGCCTTGGGAGCGAGTACCCGGAAGATGCCAGGAATCCGATTCTGTGACCTCCCTTCAGATAGAAAGCCGTGCATTTCTCTCATCTCACCTTCCTTTCTTCTTGGCTCTAGTTTGTTTTTAAATTTGAGGCAGAACACCTTGGGCTATACAATTTTCAAACAGGCCCACTGAGGACAGAGTTGACAGACACAAGCACCAATCTGGTACCATTAGCTGGGACCACATGTGGACATTCTTGGTGCTGTCAAATTCCTATCACAGGGAGAACTGTATTCTAGCTCCACTGATGGGAACTATGGAGCTAGGGCTCTGATGGTCACGAAAGCAAGCGGTGCTCTAAAATGGCTCTCGGATCGAGCAAGAGTAGAAACTCAGTTGTAGCCACTGACTTTCCTAACAACGCCTGCCATTGCTGATGCCCTATAGGCAGGAGGCAACAAACCACAGCCTAAGTCCTGTTCCTGTACCTCTCATGAGCTAAGAGTGCTTCTTACACCACTTCTCCTGAGCCCATTACCGGAACAAGGGACTGAACCCAGGACCACATGCAGACTGGACACTACCCCCATTGGTTTTTACATTTTTAAAGGGCTGTCAAAGAAAAACAATGTGTAACAGAGACCACCATGTATGGCTTACTGACTGGGACACATTCTGAGAAATGTGTTGTTAGGTGATCTTGTGCAAATAGCACAGTGGGGGCCAGAGAGACAGCTCAGCAGTTAAGAGCACTGGCTGCTCTTGCAGAGGACCCGGGGTCAATTCCCAGCACCCACATGGTAGCTAACAACTGTCCATAACTCCAGTTCCAGGGGGATCTGACACCTTCTGACCTCCAGGGGCATTGCATGACATGGGTGCACCTACCTACACGCAATACACTCATACATATAAAAATAAATTAATAAGCCAGGCATGGTGGCGCACACCTTTAGTCCCAGCATTCAGGAGGCAGAGGCAGGCAGATCTCTGTGAGTTCAAAGCCAGCCTGGTCTACATAGCAAGTTCCAGGTCAGTTGGGGCTACAGGGAGACTCTGTCTCAAAAAGACACCCCCAAAATAATAAGTAAAATATTTAGAAAATAGCAGAGTCCTCACACACAAGAGTAAACCAAGCTCAAAAGGAAATGAAGTAATCAAAGATGCAGAGCACACGTGTGGCACTAGGCTGGTACGACACGACTTTACAGTGAGCCTTCTGATAAGTACATGACAACAGAGTACAGGAACAGTAGCTGTGTGACCCACAGTCACTTATTCCAGCATTAAGCCTATCCGTTGAACATATTTACATGTAGCGGCAGTGTAGTGTGTTTATACCAGCATCACCACAAACATAAGTAATTAACAGCAACTTTACAAGGGCTGGACATCTCTAGGCAACATAAATTTTTCAGCTCCATTGTACAACCACTGTTATCTATGTCGTCTATTGTTAACCAAAACATTGGCACATGACTATATTTGCTATTCTGCCTTTTACAGAAAAAGCCAGCCATATTAGGTGTGGTGGCTCACGCCTTTAATCCCAGCACTAGGGAGGCAGAGGCAGGCGGGGGATCTCTGTAAATTCAAGGCCAGCCTGGCTTACAAAGTAAGTTCCAGTTCCAGGCCAGCTGGGGCTACAGGGAGACTCTGTCTCAAAAAGACCAAAAAAAAAAAAAACAAAAAAGAAAGAAAGAAAGAGAAAAAGCCAGCCATACTGACACACCTACAGCACTCAGTACGCATTTCTGAGACAAAAAGGCCCGCTCTACTTCCCTGAGTGTCCTCCAGCCCTCACTGAGCACCTCTACAAAAGCCCACTCTCAGGCTGTGCCTACCCCTCCACAAGACTATAGCGAAGGACCAGCCTAGTCGTACCTTTCTGTTGTAAATGTGAACCCAATGAACGGCAAATGCAATCCAGAGAAGCCTGTGTGAGAGCCGGGAGGTAGTATTTCCTGTGTAAGAGCACATAACACAAATGAAATAAATCTACATTCAAACAAACAATAAAGAGAAAAGAATGCTCTAAAAATGGAGAGCCAGGAGGGCATAGCCCTTTGGTGGCATCTTCTGTAGAGGACCTGGTGTTACCAGACTCTCTCAGTGCCTCTATGCATGCAGTTAGGAGGATAAATGCAATAATTGAGATTCCAACCTTAGATCAGGCTAGGGGTTTTGAAACTTTTTTCTAATAATGGTGGCCTTACACGTGCTACGCAAGCACTAAAACCACATCCTAGATGTGATTTCTTAAATTTTAATTTTGTTTTATGTATATGAGTGTAGTACCTGTGTGTATTTAAGTACACCCGTGTCGTGCAATGCCCCAAGAGGTCAGAAGAGGATGTCAGATCCCCTGGAACTGGAGGTATTAATGGTTGTTAGCTGCCAAGTGGGTGCTGAGATTCGAACCTGGGTCCTCTGCAAGAGTAGCCAGTGCTCTTAACTACTGAGCCATCTCTCCAGCCCCCAGATGTCACAGGCTCTACTACTATGTACGAATATATGGAAAGACTAACAGTTTGTCTATGTGTGGACCTCTGTGACATGGGTACGGGTGGACTCTCAAGGTCTTGGCCTGACAGACACCGACACAGAAAGCTGTTCTGAAACCGGTCAGTCTACTTAGATAAGTTTACTAGCACTCTTATTTTCAAAGTCAAGGATTTTTTTTTCCAAACAAAAATAAGCCAAAGGTATTTATCTGACTTATTGTGGAGACTTTCTTTGGCACCTAGGAACAAGCCTTTGAGGACTGCTTTTGCAGTGTCTTCTCCATGAAATTCAGCTCTTATTTTGAACATGGGGCCAGGTAAGCAAGTACTCAGTGCAAGTGGACAGCTTTCTCACTAAGCTGGAAGACTGTCTAACAGTGTCTCCCAAGGACCTCTGCTCTTCCCTCAGAACCTTTAAACTACGTGGAATGCCCACCCCCAAGGTCAAGGTCATTCAATTTACGACAGAGAAAGAAAACATATACAGCAAATTATACTATTCTAGTGTGAGAAACTCTCTAAGGCATAAGAAGTGGCTTTCTTTCACCTGGCAGAACCTCTGCCTCTCCTTCCTTCAAACAACTCACACTATAAGGATTTGAGGAAATCGAATGTTTTATAAAACAAACATATTTCCCAGGATGAAAGGCGTATGTTATGTGTCAAGTACTAAAGGCATGTGTGTGTGCAAAGTACTAAAGACCTGTGTGTGCAAAGAACTCCTGCCATACCAGGCCAGAATGAAGATTTTCTTTTAAGATGTGGACAAAACCTGTTCTGACATATCTAAGACATCATAATAAATGGCTAAAAGTAAAAAAGCTGGACTCGCCAGGTGTGGTGGCACACACCTTTAGTCCCAACACCCTGAAGGCAGCGGCAGGTGGATCTCTGTGAGTTCAAGGCCACCCTGGTCTACACAGCAAGTTCAGGCCAGGTGAGGCTACAGGGAGACTCTCAAAGAGACCAAAAAAAGAAAAGCTGGACTCAGTGGGAGAACACTTGCTTAGCGAGCACAAAGCTCTGGGTTTGATCGTTAGCACCACAAGAAAACACTGCCACCCACGGCACAGCCAGACTCTGGGTACATCTGAAATCTTCATACACATAAGGAGCCATGGTGGTAATGAGATTCTCATACATGTGACACTGAATGAAAAGGCACAGAATATGAGGAAAATAAAAGCAACCCGATTTCAGGTGAGGTCCAGAGCACAATTTTAATCAAACTGAGTAATCTATCACCTTCTAAAAGGGATACTCAGGACCGAACTGAAGACTTTATGGTAACAACTGTGTGTGTGTCGTGTGTATGCGAGTGCTCCTGGAAGCCAGAAGAGGTGTCGGAACCCCTGGAGCTGGCGGTACAGGAGGTTGTGAGCAGCCAAACACGGGTGCTGGGATCCAAACTTGGGTCCTGTAGAAGTGACCCTAACCTCGAAGCCATCTCTCCAGTCCCAATTGCCTATTTTTTTCAAAGATCAGAGCAGTTTTGCAACTCACTGACTTGCTAAGCAAAGCTTACCCTAACAGTGCTGATGCCCAGACCCACCATGGTGCAGCCCAAGAGAGCAGCCTGGACACTCACCGTGTTTCTTAGCACATCGTCATCCACATCAAAGTTGGATGTGTCAGAAGGACTGCTCACATCTGGGATGTAAGGTGCTTCTAAGTTGCGTATATTTTCCCAATTTAGACCTTCAAAGAACGCATGCTTTTTAAAATCCTCTATTCCATTCTGCCCAAGCCGGCGCTCTCGGCTGCAGATTAGCCTCTGAATAAGGTCTTTTGCTTCTTCAGAAACATCTGTGACATGGGATGGGAACTGAAACCGCTCCTGGGGAGGGAGGACAGCCAGAGGACGTCATTAGAAAAAGCTAAGACACAGACAGTACAGGAAATGATCCTTATTTCACAGTATCCACATGTAAGCCAAAGACAGTGAGCCGGAATCCCACAAAGGCAAACAAGAAAACCATTAGTCTTGGCTGGTGAGTTAACAAAGCAGGTAACGGCACTTGCCTTGCAAGCCTGGCAATGTGAGTTCAATTCCTGAAACCATGTAAAGGTGAAGGACAGAACTGACTCTACCAATGCTCTGACTTAGAACATGCACTGTAGCACCTGTGCCCCCTCACATACATCATACATATACACACTAATAAAAATTAAATACCTTTAAAATAAGAATTTTAAAAAACCCAGCTGGGCGTGGTGGTGATCTACTTTAATCTCAGCACTCAGGAGGCAGAAATAGGTGAATCTATGTGAGGCTGAGGCCAGCCTGGTCTACATAGTGAGTTCCAGGCCACCTGGGGCTACAAGGAGACCCTGTCTCAAAAACAAAACTAATAAAAAAGAAAATCATTAGTCTCTCTGGGTTTATTCATAGCTGACTTATTAACACACTGCATATAATCAGAATGATAAGCTGGGCGTGGTGGGTTTGGCTCACGCCTTTAATCCCAGCACTCAGGAGGCAGAGACAGATAAATCTGTGAGTTCGAAGCCAGCTTGGTCTCCAGAGTAAATCCAGGTCAGGCTGTGGCTACAGGGAGACCCTGTCTCAAAAAGATAAACACCAAACAAAGTAATGAACAGTGTTGACAAGTGCACATGCCACAAAGGACGTGAGCAGGCGCAGCCTTCTCCGTGCTTTGTCAACATTCTGTCTTTAAAAACCCTCACGTTACCCACACTGAATGGCCCAGGAAACATGAACTCCATATTCTTTTCCCAGCAGGAACAGTGAGAAGATGAGAAATGACTGACATTCTGCATCCGTATTCTGACCAAGAGAACGACTGTTTATCTCAACACCCAACAAAAGAGGACATGCTTTAAAAAGATACAGCATGTAGTCAGAGACAAGTATGCCTGCGTGCTGAAACAAAAAGATACCAGAACAAATCAACAGAAGTCCATTTACACGTAATGTGAAACATGCAGTGCTCCTGTCCTTCCTGGCCCGAGCGCTGAGTCATCATCTGACATAAAAGAGCAGTACTAGGCCGGGCTGTGGCGCACGCCTTTCGTCCCAACACTTGGGAGGCAGAGGCAGGTGGATCTCTGTGAGTTCAAGGCCAGCCTGGTCTACATATTGAGTTCCAGGACAGCTGGGGCTACAGGGAGACCCTGTCTCAAAAAGACCAAAAAAAAAAAAAAAAAAGAGCAGCAGTATTTACTACCTACTTCATGGGGCTGTTGTGAAAAGCCAACAGAGGAGTGACAGAAAGCACCCGGCCTGGGCCCACACGTAGCTAGCACTTACATGCAGCACACCCATCTCTAACTCCTAGCTATCACCATAGCAGCATGTTCACTGAGAAGCAGGTGGAAGGCCCTGGGTTCAGTCCAAGTGTGCGTGTGTGGTGGGGGGTAAGGTGGAAAAAATAAAGAAAAAATAAGGAAGGTACCATCAAAGTGGAAGAAAAAAAAAAAGCTTAGAAAGGGAAACAAGGAATGTAAGTGGACCAAGGACAAAGTAAAGTCCTCATGGAGACATGAGCACACATGACGACTGACCTCTGGGAGCAGACTGAGGATCCCAAGGCAGCATCAAATTGATGAATCTAAAGCTTCAGGTTAAAATGTCTACTTGAATGACCTTCCCCCTTCCTACCCCTCTTGAACCCTCCCTCCCCACCCCACGCCACACTTTTCACACTTCACACAGTTCTGTGAACATGTGAGTCTTTCCACATAGGTTCCTTTCTCCTCCAGGGAGTCTAAGGTCAACGAACACCAGATGTATGTGGAGCAGATACATCTCTGAAGCTTCTCTTTGTCTCCTTCATGTCTCTTGTGTCTCCACCATATGCTGACAGCACCTCAAACCCCTCCCCACACCCCCCTTTCCTGCCTGTCCCATCTGGCTTAAACACCATTAACTTCCAACCTCCTTCCCTCTAAGCTTGTGCCAGCTCCTGAAAAAGCACAGCCCAAGCATCTTACCTCGTGATTCATGATCTTCCCATAGGTCTCCACCAGGGACTCTGCATAAAATGGTGTTTCTCCGTACAGCATCTCATACATGCAGACACCCAGGGACCACCAGTCACACTCAGGCCCATATTTTCCCATGCCGTCCTCCATGGCCTGCAAGATCTCTGGTGAGATGTAGTCGGGAGTGCCCACAGCCACAGAGGACTGCACCTGGAGGGGAGAGGAGATGATGAAGGGAAACCCTAGAGCCTATGAACCATATATTTCTAACCACGACCTCTGGAAACAGAAAACAAAACAATCACGAAACGAAAGTGTTAAATGATCAGGCTGGGTGTGGTGGCGCACGCCTTTAATCCCAGCACTCGGGAGGCAGAGGCAGGTGGATCTCTGTGAGTTCAAGGCCAGCCTGGTCTACATAGTGAGTTCCAGGACAGCTGGGGCTACCAGGGAGACCCAAAAAGTGTTAAATGATCAAAGACCTGAGAGTTCAAAATTTAACATATATTTTCTTCCAGCACAACTTTGTGCAGCTCCCAGGAGGCCTGAGTCCCCAGAGGGTAGCCCCAAACCTGTTTTCCCTGTTCCCAGGGTGGTGTGGGAACCTGTGTGTCCAGGTCAGCCTCTGAACTCTGTTCAGCACAAGGACTTAGGCAAAGTATGTGTGAGGGGTGCCAAGGCTGCCAAGGCTAGCTCACTTTGTGTCTCCAGAAGGACGGCAACTCAGCTCAGCATGAACTGTGTTCTCTAGTATACCCTGTTTAGGGGCCAGGGAGGGTGGTAGCCGTCCCCACAAAAAGAAAGAACAGTTGCCTGCTGTCCACATCGGCAAGCTGGTACCTGAAGCAGGAGGACCTCCTAAAACCTGCTATCAGGGACAAAGGAAGAGGGTACTGGGTAAGCAGACAGGACACACAGAGAGCAGGGGCACCGACGTGCAGGCTCTCCCTTGTGTCCCCTTTGGAAAGCACCTCAGGACCTATCAGCACCCCAGAGTCAGTAGTAGTAAGAAATGCTTGTCTGAATGAACAGGGATTCTGCCAGTGACTTCCCTGTACCTCTGTATGACGTGTCACCTAGTACAGTGGCTGCCAGCAAGGGTGATAGCGTCTCAGGGTAAATGTCCACTGTGGTAGGTGACACATTGTAAGGGTGACCAAGCCAGTGCTCTCTCATCACTGGTAGACTGGATCTGACGACAATACCAATCTACCAACTAATCAATGTGAGGGTCAAGACTTAAAAACAAAAACGAGCCAGGCTTAGCGGCTTCGGTCCCAGCAGTCAGGAGCCAAGGCAGGTGGAGCTCTGTGAGATCGAGGCCAGCCTGGTCTACATAGTGAGTTCTATCCAGGCCAGCTGGGGCTACAGGGAGACCCTGTCTCAAACAAAACAAAACAGAACAGAACAGTGCTGTGGAGGAAGAGCACATGTTCAGCACAGCCAGGTGATGTCGGTCAGCCACCTGAACAGGCTGGGAAGAAATGTTCAGGCTGCTTGCTTCTGGAGGGTTTAGCATCACACTTTAAGTGTATGATTTAAAGGAGAAATGCCTCTCATACAGGATGACAGGCTACTGTGCCACAGGAAAGGCGCTGACCTGTAGTGCAGCAAAACAGGGTGGCGAGTGGCCAGCTGGTGAGGCAAAACAGGCCAACCACTTACAGGCCACCCAGCTACGAGGCTGGTCTTCTCAACCAGGTGCCCTCCTGTCCACAGCTAGAGTGTCAGCTGGCACTCACAACACTCTATGTACCAAGGAGCCTGGTCTGGAAACCTGCAACAGCCCCAGGAGAAAGCCAGCTGGCAGAAGCTACCTGGAAGTGGGGCTCGCCCTTTCCACGGGGACAGAGTTGGTCTCATCTGCTGCAGCACTGCATGCTTATAGAAGTCGGCCTGATCTGCCGTAGCACAGCATGCTTACAGTCGCCCAGGGGTCTGAGGAACCCTGCAGCTCTCCTGGCAGTATGCACACACCAGCATGAAAACAGAGAAAGAAGGGCTAGGGCGACAGCTCGGTCAGCAAAGTGCATGTCTTGCCAGATCAGAATCTGAGTTCTACGGCCATAACCCACATTAAAACTGCTGGGCAAGGCAGCACACGTTTGTAATCCCAGTGCTGAGGAGGCAGAGGCAAGTGGATCCCTAGAGCCCACTGGCCAGTCAGCATAACTTCAAGAATTCCAGGCCAAAGAGAGACTCTGTCTCAAAAAGGAAAGCTGGGGCTGGAGAGATGGCTCCGCAATTAAGAGCAATACTGCTCTTCCCGAGGACCAGAGTCTGGGTCCCAGCACCCACATGACAGCTAACAACTCCAGTAACTTCAGTTCCAGGGGATCCAACACCCTCTTCTGACCCCTGAGGGCACTGCACACATGTGATGCACTTACATAGATACATGCAAAACATTCATACACATAAAACTTTTCAAAAAAAATAAAGGTGGGTAGTTCCTAAGGAACACCTGAGGTTGTCCTATGTATGCATGTACATCTGTAAACACCAAGCACCTGCACACATACCCACACACAATGCTTTCAAACTTAAAGAGTCCCCAAATAGAAAATTTCAATTGTCTCTTAAGGAGATTCATTTTCTTAATTCACGTCAATAAACTTGGTTTTCCTAACTACATTACAACCTGAGCATCTAGCCCTGTTTTCTATACGCCTAAGCAAATGGAAAATCTTCTACCCAAAGCAAATGGAAAATCTTCAGCAGAAATACCTACAGTTCCATCATCATTCATCTTCAAACACGATCCAAAGTCAGCCAGGCGGATATGACCATTCACGTCCAAAAGGACATTGTCAGGTTTAATGTCTCTGTTGATAAAATAAGCAGTTTGTTAACCATCTCCATACAACACTTGGGTAGCAGTGGGTTCACAGAGAAAATACTATCATCGATTCTGAGAGCAGCTGTAACCACCAAGGAAAGCAACTCCAATGGCAATGGCAGCGCTGTCACCAACACCACATCTCAGGCCCAGCTGAGCAGCGCAGCACTGTGTCTTCCTCCCCAGCTGCCCACCTGGCTAACACTCCCTGAGTATCTTCTTTGTGGCCCTGCTGTCTCAAAACAGTCAGGTTGGTGGAATGAGGCATACTCCAGGCAGCCAGCCTCAGGGGTCCAGGCACACTGGCTCTCAAGAAGCTGAATACACATGCTGGATCCTGTGAGGAACTTTCTCAATCAGGATGAATAGTCTCTTGACCTTAGATACTTTATATTGATCTTGAAATTCTGAACTCAGGACTTGGCAAGTAAAAAGAAAATAAATGGAGGGCCATGGTGGCGGCGGCATGGCCATGGGCACCGGAGCAATGGTGCCAGCAGCAGCTCTTGGCACGACCATGGGGGAAGATGTGAAAACAGCAGACACCAAAAAGCCAGCCGGAGCCGTGACCATGAACAGGGAAACACACACTCATCTGTCTCCATAGCCAAAGCAAAAAGCGGTGCTCTTCTCCCATACCGCTAACCCTCCCTCTAATGAGAAATTCGAGTCAGCAGGAAACTACCTGCTGCCTCCCTTTGCTGCACACAAGCCAAATGCTTTTTAAAAAAAAAAAAATTTATCATTTTTATGTATATGCATGTATTGCCTGAGTGTAGGTAAGTGCACCTGTGTTGTGCAATGCCCACGGAAGACAGAAGAGGCTGTTGGATCCCCTGGAACTTGAGTTACAGACAGTTGTTGGCTGCCATGTGGGTGCGGGGATTCAAACCTGGGTCTTCTGCAAGAACAACCAGTGTTCTTAACCACTGAGCCACCTCTTCAGCCCCAAATGTTCTTTCTTAAACACAAGTACAATCACGTGGACAGAGTGATGACGACAGGAAAATAGTTCAAACCATCATAATTGAAATGATGACCCCTCCCATGAGCCTGGAACTGTGGTTCCCTGTGCACCTGTGATGCTGTGGTCCCCACCTATGAGCTGGAGCTGTGGTCCCCAACTGCAAAGCATGGTTCCAAGCTCCTCTGGTGGTGGGCTGATGGTGGCGCAGACTGGAGGATGGAGCACTTTTAGCCTTCTCTAAGTGACTGTACTTCCCACAACCTCCTTGCAGAGGTTCCAGGTTATACATGGCAGCGGCTTTGCCTCTGTATGGGAGGAGGTAGGGGGCCAGGACAGTGCGGGGGGGCAGGCAGCTGCAGCTAGCAATCCACTCTGCATCACCACGTCTTCCTAGGTGAAGACGGAAGCTGAGCAAACTGCACAGCCAGCCACCACAGTAAGTGGCATGGCAAGGCGGCTCCAAGCCCACGCTCTCAGCTTTTCTTTCTCTGTGCCTCAGCTGGGCACTGGCAGTACCCCTCTTTCTTCCCAGTAGACCTATGTTCACCTAGTAGACACCTTTTAAAGCAGGTCCACTTCTAGCAGTATCACTTGCAACAGGCAAAGAATGAGATGCTTTCAGCGCTGGAGGAGAATGTATGAAGAATGGTCGGGGCTTGTACCTCAATGAGAGCAGAGAGCACTCACCAACAAACTGAGTGAGAACAGCAAGTCCTACCAAGGAACCAGACCACCAACAAGAGAAGGCTAGCCCAGCACTTGAAGCTGGAGCACCCTCGCAGGCATTTGGAACCCATGAGAGAACAGACTGGCAGGTGTGGCACACTCAGAACTGAAGCAGGTTGGCTGGGACTACAATGAGACTAAAGAGAAGGGAAGAAAGAACGAAGGAGGGAGATTAAGACGGATGGATGGTGAGACATGATCGGGAAAGAGAGAGAAGGGGCACCAGAATGCCATAATGAAAAAGAAAATACTAGACAAAAAATTGGAAGAGGGGCTGGAGAGATGGCTCAGTGGTTAAGAGCACTGACTGTTCTTACAGAGGACCTGGGCTCAAACCCAGTATCCATACGGCAGCTAACAACTGCCTGTAACTGCAGTTCCAGGGGATTCAACACCCTCGTTTGGCCTCCATGGACACTACCTGCATGTAGTATACATATATACATACAGGCAAACATTCATACACATGAAATTTTAAAAATTAAGAAAAAAAGAATCTACTTGCTTCTGTCTAGAAAAAAAAACTGTAATGACTAACATTTAATCCCAACACTCAGGAGTAGAGGCAGGCAGATCTCTGTGAGTTTGAGGTTAGCCTGGTCTACAAAGCAAGTTCTAGGCCAGCTAGGAATATACAGTGAGACCCTGTCTCAAAAACTAAGGCGGAAGGGGATTGGGCGGGGAGGTAAACTGCAACAATGACAGGTAACAAAAGGCAAATGTTGGGCTGGAAAGATAGCTCAGCAGTTAAGAACACTGGTTGTTCTTGCAGAAGACCTGGGTTCGAATCCCAGCACCCACATGGCAGCTAACTGTCCGTAACTCCAGTCCCAGGGGATCCAACAGCCTCTTCTGACCTCTGTGGGTATTGCACAACATGGGTGCACTTACCTACATGCAGGCAATACATACATGCACATAAAAAAAAATAATAATTTTTTAAAAAGGCAAATGTTTCTTTAACAAGTGAAGGAATCAAGGCAGAAATCCTAGTGAGTGGAACACAACTGTCAAAGGTAAACTATGACATTCAGCATCACAAAAAAAGCGAGACAGAAAAATACAATTGTGCACATCGCTTCTCCATCAGATGACAAAAACCCAACACACGCTGTTGGCTGCAGGGGAAGAGGCACGTTCACACCCTACTGATGTAAAAGCAAGCAGGTGTGATCTGAAGGGGGACGCAGCAACATGTAGCAAAGTGACAAGTGTGTCTGATGTCTCCTTGGATCCAGAAATCACACTTCTGGAATTACTCTGAAGACACACCAACATTCAAATGGAGATGCAGTTACTCGGGGCCACACCATAAAGAGCTGCGAACACAGGGACCACCGGGTGCACATATCCAGAGCACCTGCATACAATAGTACACCGCAGACACCTGAGAGGATGCAAGTGGTGATAAGGAGAACGTCTAGAAGACAGACGTGCAGTTCAGTTAACAGAATAAAACAAAGCACCTAGTCAGCAAAATCTAGTACACCACCTCGTAAGACAGGAGAAGAAAACACGTGCTGGACTAGTGTGCAAGGAGCCAGAGGTGTCAGGAGGGGGGAGACCAACATATGGAAAGGGAGGAAGTCAGAAGCTGAATCATGATTCCCAAACTGGCTGGCTCATGAATGTGCACACACTTGCTTCCAAGGGCTGAGAAGCAGACGCCCGTGCTGATGAGCACAGCCAGCACTTTGATCACGGTCTTTAAACTACTCCCTGGACTGGAGCTACAGCTTAGTGGCAGGCAGAGCACTTGCCAAGCATGCACAAGGCCATGGGTTCCAAGCCTAGCACTGCAAAACAAAACAAAGGTAAGAAAAACCCCACTCCCTGCTGCAGAGAATTGATTCTGCTGGTGCACAGAGATGCATGATAAGCCAGAATCTAAGGCCATCCTTGAAACCTGGTGAGGACAGTTTACAAACATAGAAGGGGTATGTGCTACTAAACAGGGGAAATCTGGGTGTGAAAACAGTTAAGACAGAGGTAACTTATCAGCCCCTGGAAGGAAGTGTCCCTACGTCCACACTAGGTTAGTGGACAACCAAAGAGAAGTGAGGCACATCCCTACATAAGGTAGAAGGCATAGTGATAACCGCCAGAGTGGAGGGCCTGGACCTGGAAACCATTTTGCAGTAGGCAGCGAAGCCTGACCCAGGTAGAAGCCTGTCACAGGCCACTGAACTGGAGGAGAGATGAGCAGGAGACGGGCATGGGTCTAAAGTACCTCTTCAGAGCAAGTCTAGTTGGAGAAATCAGACAAAACCGTAACTGGGTGACCCAATTCGCTGCCATCACAGCAGATGAGTCATGGCTCCTTCTGAGTGAGGCCCTAAAAAGGGCAGTGTCTGCATACATCCACACTTCCCGTAGGGAACATGTAATCTACATTAGGAAGAAAGATCAGACCAACCCAAACAGAAGAGTGTTTTACTTTAATACCAGGGGACTATGTATTCTTGGTTCTACTACAAAAAAAGGGGATGCAGTATTATTTAAAAGCACCAAGTTCATAAACATTAAAGAGAGGATGGAGAATAATTTCAGATTAAAAGAGACAGGCCAGCTGGGGCCACAGGGAGACTCTGTCTCAAAAAAAAAAAAAGAGACAGGACAATTAAAGTGTGACCCAAATCAGATTCTGTACTGGAGGGCATAAATGCTATAAAAAACGCCACCAAATCCAGTGACCAAATGTGAATACAGACCAAGAACGAGCAATAGTATCTCCTGAGGAAAAGTAAATATCCAATATACACAACCTGTTCTAAAGATAGCTCAAAAAAACCTGCATGTATGTTCATGGAGTGGGGAAAATATTAGCAGCTCATGAATCTGGGTAAATGGGTTTGATGGTTTGGGGGGAATTTTTTTTATTATTATTATTTTATTATTATTATTATTTTTTTTTTTTTTGGTTTTTTTTAGACAGGGTCTTCCTGTAGCCCCAGCTGTCCTGGAACTATGGAGACCAGGCTGGCCTTGAACTCACAGAGATCCGCCTGCCTCTGCCTCCCGAGTACTGACTGGGATTAAAGGCATGCACCACCACACACAGCTTTTTTGGTTATTATTTTTATTTTATGTGTATGCGTGTATTGACTGCATGTATGTAAGTGCACCTGTGTCCTGCAATGCCCGCAGAGGACAGGAGAGGCTGTAGGATCCCCTGGAACTGGAGTTACGGACAGTTGTTAGCTGCCATGTGGGTGCTGGGATTTGAACCCAGGTCTTCTGCAAGAATAGCCAACACAGTGTTCTTAACTGCTGAGCCATCTCTCCAGCCCAAGGCTTGATGTTTTCTATACCCATCTTGCAACCTTTGTGGGAGACAGAAATATTTTAGAAGAAAATTTTAGGGCTGGAGGGAAGCCCAGTGGTCAAACACTTGCCTAGCATGTGTGAGGCTGTAAATTCAATCCCTAGGACTTCAAAATACAATTAATAATAATGGTATTGAAGACTGTATGCAGAAGCCAGGCGTGCATGCTTGTGATCACAGCACTCGGGAGGCTCAGGGGGTAGATGCAATTGCTGCTAAGTCTGAGGACCTAAACCCTCTGGGACCCACAAGACAGACTGAACTGGTTCCTGCAATTTGTCCTCTGACATCCATGTGTATGGCATGACACATGTGCCACCCCCATATAAATAAATATAATTAATTTTTTTAAAATTAAGAACTCGGGCTGGAGAGATGGCTCATGAGTTAAGAGCATTTGCTGTCCTTACAGAGGACCTGGGTTTAGTTCCCAGCACCTACACGTCTACAAGTCCAGTTTCAGTGGATACAAGCAGACAAACACTCATACACATAAAATAAAAATAAGTAAGTCTTTAAGAAATCAGTCATTTCCAGGCATGGTGGTGCACACCTTTAATCCCGGCACTCAGAAGGCAAAGGTAGGTGGATCTCTGGGAGTTCCAGGCTAGCCTGGTCTACACAGCAAGTTCCAGGCCAGCTGGGGTTACAGGGAGACCCTATATCAAAAAAAAAAAGAATTCGATCATTAGACACAGCAGGCACATTTCAAGTACTCAGTAGCTATATGTGACTAGTGACTACCACACTAGACAACATGGACCACAGAACATTGCACTACAGCATAAAGCTCTGTAGGACAGCACTGTGGGAGACAGCGAGTAGTCACCTCTGAGGAGGAAGAGACAAAGAGGCACCACAGACTTCTAGAGAAGCAGGGAGGTTGCTTCTTACTTGTGCTCTGGGTAGAAATGAAAGATTTTATAAAAGGCCACAGAGCTGCCAGGCCTGGTGGCACACACTTTTAATCCAGCACCAGGAGGCAGAAGCAGGTAGATTTCTGTGAGATTGAAGCCAAGCTGGTCTACATGAGTTCTAGGCCAGCTGGGGCTGCAGGGAAATCAGGAAAGGAGCCTGACTGTGGGGAGAGGGAGTTGCACAGAATTTCCCTGGCTGCTGGAGACCAGGAAAGAAGCCCAGCTGAGGCCTCTGCTGGAGGTGCTGTGAGTCTACCAGTACTGGCACTTATGCCCAGGAGGATCACCTCCACACACTGATAAACAGTTTTCAATTTCCTCAACGACCACATGAGACCGAGTATTATAAAAATCTCACTTTGTTACATTTTTAGACTGGGTCATCCACGCACAATCTGAATAGAGTTGGTTTCACGGGCAAAAAAGTTTTTGAATTACTAGCGGTCAAATGACAGAGTAGAGCTTCTGTCTACTTTTGAGAAAACGGGGAATTCCCCCCGGAGGTCTGTGACAAATACAAAGATCCTTCTCTCTCTGTTGTGAAACAAAGTTCTGTCACAGAAACAGAGAATAAAATCTAAATGTTAAGGAGCTGGAGAGATGGCTCACCAGTTAGAGCACTGGCTGCTCTTGCAGAGGACCCAGGTTCAGCTCCCAGCATCTACATGGCAGCTAACAACCGCCTATAATGCTAGTTCAAGGGCATCTGACACCCTCTTCTGACCTCCTTGGGCACTATGTGACATGGGTGCACCTACCTATAAGTAAGCAATACTTGTAGTATGTGTATACTCATGTGTACACTCATACACATAAAAAAAGTTTTTTAATGTAAACATTAAGAACCACAAGGCCAGTGAGATGATTCATTAGGTACAACACTTGCTGTGCAGCCCTGAGTTGACCTGAGTTCTATACCTGGAACCCACATAAGGGTGGAGGGAGAGAACTGACCCCACAGAGTTAATTCTCCAACCTCCACAAGCATGTTGCCACATACACATGCACTCTCACCACACATCATATACAAACACAAGTTTTTTTTTTCTTCTTTTTGAGACAGGGTCTCCCTGTAGCCCCAGCTGTCCTGGAACTCACTATGTAGACCAGGCTGGCCTTGAACTCACAAAGATCCACCCACCTCTGCCTCCCGAGTGCTGGGACCAAAGGTGTGCGCCCCCCCCCCCAGCCACAATTTTTTTTTTTTTTAATTAATGGAGCCGGTGAGATGGCTCAGTGGTTAAGAGTACTTGCTGCTATTCCAGAGGACCCAGCACCCACATCCAGCAGCTCACAACCACCTCTAACTCCTGCTCCAGGGGATTCAATGCCCTCTTCTGGTCTCTGTAGGCCCACATATGCACATACACATATACATAAATAAAAATAAATCTTAATTTTTTAAAAAAAGAAAAGATGAACTGCAATAGCCAGGCACGGTATCACACATTCCTGTAACTTCAGCTACTCAGGAAGACTGCGAGTTCAAGGCCTGCTGGGCAACTGTGGAAACTCTATCTCATAATAAAAGGGCTGGGGGTATAATACAATATGAGGCTCTGAGTTCGAGTCCCAGTAGTGGGAATAGTAACAGTGATCTAAGAACTGCAATAGCACATGGAAGCAGGCACAGCCACAGTAGAGAGCACACGGAAACAGAACACATGGATCACACTTCTAACCTAAAAGAGGTGGCTGTGTACTTGGGGGGGGCGGGTTCTACAATATCCCAGGGGACCAATGCTACTACCCCTGTGGCCTGCTCCCCCTGGTAATGAGATAGCACTTCAACAGGGGGTGCTATGTTCTTAAAGGAGCCTCCCCACAGTCCACAGAGGCTCCAGGCCTCTACAAGTGCTACAAAGCCAAGGAGGGCTGTGTGGAACACAGTAGAGTGCATGCTCAGCACACACAGTCCCCTGAACCACATAAAAGGCAAAGACCAAATGAATGCCATGGAGATCATGGAGACCATTAAGTCCATAAGCTCTGCAGAGATTTGTGGAGAAGGAAGACATGGGAGTTACGCTTCAAATCCCAGGAAAGTGGCAGGTAGTCTGAAACTCTACATGTGTGATCCCAGCTACCAGTATGCATGGAAAAGAAACAGTGACCCCACATGTCCCCTATTCAAGAACCACCAAAGGAGTCTCACACAATGAAGGCAGACATTCAGAAACCCCAGGGTCTGTTCCAGGAAGGAAGGCCACTCTCCACTTGAAGGCCACCCTCCTGGGTAAGTACAGGACAGCCAGACTGAAGAAAAGTGAAGCATACAGGACTGGGGGAGGGGGAGTGGCGGGCGCAGATGACATACACATTTCCCTGTGAGTGTACATAGCTTTATGGCCATGGCATGTAGGGGTAATCAGTGAGAAATACACAGGAAAGCCAGGAAACCATTCACTCCACAGAAAACAGTAACTGACCTAAGGGTAGACAGATAGCTCAGTGGTTTGCTGCTCTCCAAAGGGCCCAGGATCAGTTCCCAATACTCACCTGGGGCCTAGTATCTATCCTTAACTCCAGTTTCAGGAGAGCTGATGCTCTCTTCTGGCTTCCATGGGCACTGCTTACATGCAGGAAAACACTCATACGTGTAAAATAAAATTTTTAAAAAATATTTAAGGGGCTAGAGAGATGGCTCAGCAGTCTTAAAAGCACTGGTTGGTCTTGCAGAGGACCTGGGTTTGATTCCCAGGACCCACATAGCAGGTAACAACTGTCCGTAACTCCAGGGGATCTGATGCCCTCTTCTGACTTCCTTGGGCATTGCATGACATGGGTGCACTCACACACATACAGGCAATACACTTATACACATAAAATAATAAATACAATTATTTTTCAAATCTTAAAAAATATATATTTTTTAAAAACTGATCTAAGAAGTATACATTCAGGCTTTATACCCAAGATGGCTCAGAGGGGAGGGTGCCTGCTATCAAGCCTGATGACCTGAGCTCAATCCCTGGGACCCACATGGAAGGAGAGAACCACTTCTGACATTTGCCTTCTGACCGCCATATGCACACCATGGCACATGCACCCCTCTCCAATATATTAAATAAATAAATAAGTGTAATAAGCTTTTTAAGCCAGGTATGATGGCTGTCTCTAAAAACCACAGTTCATACATTTAATTTAAAAGAGTTTGAGTCTTCTTTTTCCCTCTAGCACAGGGCCAGGAGAGCACATTAACTTTGTCCTCATGTCACAGGATCATTTTTAATGTTCCATAAAATTATTTTGTATTCTGTGGTGGCACACATCTTTAATCTCAGGATTCAAGAGGCAGAGGCAGGCAGATCTCTGTGAGATTGAAGCCAGCCTGGTCTACACAGCAAATTCCAGGCCAGCTAGGGCTATAGGGAGACACTGTTTAAAAAGACCAAAAAAATATTTTTTTGCCAGACACATACCTTCATATATCACAAGGCTCAGCTGCACTAGTTAAACAGCCATGTATTATAAATACCAATTCTACCACAGGTCATTTACTAATCAGGGCAGTGTGACAGAGGGAACGAGTCCTGAGGGAGAGCCTGCATCTCACCACCATTCTCTCCTTCAGCCTTCCCCACTGCTCTGACAGAAGCATCTACTCTCCAATCTCATCTCCTTGTGAGGGCTTCATGGAGTAACTCACCACAGGCCAAGGTGGACTGATGAAATCATGGAGGTGTAGTAGGACAGGACTGCATGATTCCCAGTGAGTACAGGCAGGTAGGGAACAGCTCTGTCAAGGGACCCCTAATGGTCAAGGTGGCTCAGCTGTCAGGAATTAGACCACCACAACTGGAGCAAAGGAAGCCCGAGCTCCTGGTGCTACAGAGCTCAAGATGCGATGTGGACAAATCACCCTGTGCTTGTACTTGGTTACTCAGTGAGGACTCTGCACCTATAGGACTCCTTGGCTGGTCTGGAACCTCAGGCCTGCAACCAGGAACTTCAAAAGGAGAACTTTACCATGTTTAGTGTGGTGTTGACAAAAGTTCACGAGAAGGCAGTTACCTGTGCACATAGTGAAGCTGATGGATCGAATCAATGGCTAACACCATTTCACCAATGTAGAACCGTGCCATGTCTTCCGGAAGCTTGTCTTCAAATTTACTCAGCAGGGTCAGCAAATCACCACCCACATAGTAATCCATGACCAAATACTACAAATTAAAAGAGAAAGAGAGATACAGTTCTTTGCCACCGACAAACCTGGCTGTTAAAGGCCAAATTTTAACAGGGAAGTTGTTCAACTCCAAGTCTGGATTGCTGGCTTTTTTTTAAAAAAAGATAGTCTGACATGTAGCCCAGGCTGGCCTTAAACTCACGAACCTCCTGTCTCGGCCTCCAGAGTGGTGGGATAATAGGTACACAATGATTTTCTTAGAATTCACCTGATGCACTATAATACTGCTATAATTCAAATTATGTCCATGGCAGAGAACAGATTTCACTAAATACAGTCAAGGAAGAAACAAGTCAAAAAACTTTTAAAATTATACATATTTTGTTTTGTTTGTTAAGACAGGGTCTCCCTGTAGACCAGGCTGGCCTTGATCTCACAGAAATCCACCTGACTCTGCCTCCCAGATACTAGGATTATAGGTGTGCACCAACACACCTATCTTAAATTATATTTTTATTTCATTTTTCTTGTGAGTGAACGTACGTATGTTAGTACACATGTGAGCCACAGCACGCATGTGGAGGTAGGAGGGCAACTTGCTAGAGTTGGTTCTCTCCTCCCACTGTGACTAAACTCAGGTCCTTGGGTTTGGAGACAAGCACTTTTACCTGCTAAGCCATCTTGCTGGCCCTGAAGAAATTACTGAAGGGATTGCTATAAGAGAAAGTCCACCGAGAGCCAGGGATCTGAAGCAGAGTTCAATTAATAAACAGACTATGGATTCTAAGGGGCTCAGTCTTCCAGTCCTTGGTTTTCAGTAGGACAGTGATCAGAGCAGGGAGACCAGATGTTCTTGTTGGAAAGACAGCACCACCACAGAGCAGGAAGGGATGTACTGCAGGCTCACCTACAGGCAGGTCAGATAACTCCTGCTTCAACAGAAACGGCAGGAATGGCAGCATGCATCCCTTCACTTGTCCAAGCATGGGCCCTGCATGCCAGCCCGAGACCAGAGATGTGCCTATACAGACGAGCTGCTCAAGGGCAGCCTCTTCCACGCATCATTCAGAAGGCTTACCACAGGGTTGTGGAGGCCCTTATGGGAGGACCACCACAGGCCACAGTGAGGTTGGAAGTCAAGAGATCCACGCTGGGGACCACCATTCAGTCTCTGGGAACCCAGGGAAAGAGGTACTCTCACCTCCACGGAAACAGCTGGTTTGTTGGTTTGCTCGAGACAGAGTCTCACTATGTAGCCCCGGCTGGCCTAGAACTCACAGAAATTCACCTGCCTCTGCCTCCTGAGTGCTGGGATTAAAGGCATGTGCTCAACCTATCTTTTAAGCCACCACACAGTAAGGAATTACCCCTGCCTGGTTAACTGAGGCAGGAAAATCATCCTTTAAAATGTAACCAGAACATAACACAGTAACAAGTCTACTCACTGTGGTACTTCGGAGCACTCTGTGCCTTCAGCTACCAACCTAAGCCTGTCACCAGGAGCTGTTCCCTCATGTACTACTGAGGGGCCATCATCTCAACAGGACACTGCACAAGCTGAATGCCCTAAAAAAGGAAAGTGGCACCATGCCACTGTCGGAGGGTGTGCCACTTGAGCTGAGGAAATCAGAAGAGCCCTGTCTCAAAGAAAAGTTTAACCAGCAGCTCACCAAAACTCCCCTTGGGTATCCCCTTCTCTGTGAAGCCTTCCTTCACACCCTCAAGGAAGGCTCACCCCTCACCCCTGTCAAGGGCACCTCTGATTCCCTCCCTGCATGCCAATCAATGGCATTCTTCAGGGCAGTGTCCTGCATCAACTCTTCTGTCTGACTCACCTTGCTCAGCTCCTGCTGCCCAGAAGCCTCTCAGCAGACATACGCCAAACGAGATATTTCCATCTTGCAACACCCCTCCCCACAGCCTCAACACTTGCCTGTTAGCACCCCTGGGAGGCAGAGACTGGCATGTGTAAAATGGAAAAGGGGCTTGCTCAGCAGGGTTCACATGAGTCAAGGGAGATAGACTACAGCAAGCATGGAAAGCAAAGAAAGGTCAGAAAAGAGCAGAGAGCAGAGAAACCATCAGGCATGGCAGTGTGACCAGAGGCTACTGAGCATGGTCTGTGGGACACTGAAGTCCAGGCCGAAGGACAGCCAGGGGGTGTGCAAAACTGGAAAGAGATGAACATGGCAGCTGGAGAGATGGACAGGGACAACCAGGCCAGAGCTTGTGGCAAGGGCACACCGAGACTGTGGGGCCATCCTACCAGAAGGTGAGGGGCCATACATGGAGGGACGGAGGGACAGCAGCAGACCCTGAAGATGCCTTAGAGGAAAGGGAGGCGGGAGCTGCTAAAGGTCCATTTGGGAGGAGAGCCTAGGGAAAATGAGAGTCCAGAAGAGGTTTGCACAGAGCACCCAGACCTACCAGGTAGTTCTCATCCTGGAAGGCATAGTGCAGCGCAGTAATCCACTGGCAGTCGCCGTTCACCAGCACGTCGCGCTCTTCTCGGAAACAAGCCGTCTGCAAGGGATTAGAGAGGACAGTCAGTCTGTGTCCACCTGGGGAAATGGTCCATAGAGCATAATGTCTCTGCTGTGACCACAATCTGCAGATAGTGTCCTCATTCTCCTGGCAGCCCAGCACCCGGCCCCTTAGAACCTCACCTAGAACCAAATCACCATCAAACCCCGCCCTCCCCCAAGTGGCCTCTGAACATCTGAGTCTTTTTCTCTTCTGAAAGTACAGAGACATAGAGAACCCACGTATCCTTCTCTTCCCCGAGGACTATCGCTCGGGACATCTTAGGGTCACCCCATTCCTATGAATGGATTCAGCAACAGCCTCACAACTGGCCCCTATAACACATCTCGACTCCTCTTTACCAATCAGCCTCCTCACACGTCCTGGTCATGTACTATACACGCTGCCTAGACCCACACCTACTGCTGATCAGCCACATGGCTGGCAGGACGGTGAGAAGCTTGCTTACTGATCTGAAGCATGGTTTATTCAGACCATGCTGGTGAATGACCATAACCAGATGCCCCTACGGACAGCGATGACCAGGGGCATATGGGTACAAGGCTGTATGGTTAAAATAAAAGAACCGAGCTGGGCGTGGTGGTGCACGCCTTTAGTCCCAGCACTCAGGAGGCAGAGGCAGGCGGATCTCTGTGAGTTCAAGGCCAGCCCGGTCTACATAGTGAGTTCCAGGACAGCTGGGGATACAGGGAGACCCTGTCTCAAAAAGACCAAAAAAAAAGAACCAAACACCAGCACGCACACCCCATTATAAACACATCACGACCGGCATTTTCAGCCTTTCTGAGTAGCCAACTGAACAGGATCCATGTGACCAAATTCAAACTACGTCAGCTGCAACGACTCTTAGTCTGCTCTTCTGTCAGGACATTGGGTTCACACCACACACCTACCTCCCAAACTTTCATGTAGCACTAGCTGCTCCTCCAGCCCCCGCCCCGACTGCTTCAGTGTGGTTCTCTTGTTCACATAAGTATGTGGAAGAGGGATGTGAGGGGGCAGCAAGAACAGACAAGACACTGAGGAGAGGCTGGAAGGAGACACGGGTGCCACGCGGAGGCTGCAGGTGCGCTGGCTAAGGCAGTCCTGGGCTTCCAGCCGAGTGCAAAACGGTGACAACTCAGTCACAGTACATTCACTTCTTAAGCAATAAAGGCATGTGAGGTCTTGTGTGAGAAGCCACATCAGGGAAGAGGAAATGGGTGTGGGGGGAGAAGAACAAGGTACAGAAACCACTGCTCACCAGGAGCCTTGAGGTACTGGTGGGAGGCTAGTAAATGCTACCAAGTCCACAAACCTGATTGAAGAAAGCTTAGTTAGGCTGGGGGCACACACCTTTAATCCTAGCACAGCACTTGGGAGGCAGGTAAATCTCTGTGAGTTAGAGACCAGCCTGGTCTACACTGCAAGTTCCAGGCCAGGTAGGGCTACAGAGTGAGACCCTATCTAGAAAAAGGGAGTGGAGGGGGTGCATTGGAGAGATGGCACAGTGGTTAAAAACAGAGGACCCAGGTTCAGTTGCCAGCACTCACATGGCAGCTAACAACCACCTGAAACCCAAGTTCCATGGGATCCAACACCTTTTTCTGGCCTCCGAAGGCTTTGTGTGACACAGGCGCACTTACACACAGGAATACACTCACACACATAAACTGGAAAAATTTAAAACAAGCCCTTTTGGCTCTCAGAGCAGCACCATTCAGCCAGCAGGAACGAGGGCCTGACAAAGCACGGCAAAACCGAAGTCAGGAAGAAAGTGGGTGATCCACTTTAGGACTGGTGGGTAGGACCTGAAAGCTCCTGCTATGTCCAGTATTAGAAATACTGGGAAAACAGTCACAAGGCCTCAAGGAACCAAAATTGCATCCGATAGCCTCAAGGGCCGCATGTTTCAAGTGAGTGTTTCTGATCTACAGAAAGACAATGTTGCGTTTACAAAGTTCAAGGTAATTACTGAGGATATTCAGGGCAAAAACTGTTGACTGCCTTCAAGGGCATGATCTTACCCAGGATAGAATGTTCCATGGTCAAAAATGGCCATGACTGAGGCTCATCTTGGTGTCAAGACGACCAACGGTCACTATCCTGTTTGTTCTGTGTTGGTTATATTTTTAAAAATGAAAAAAAACAAACAAACAGATACACAAGCCCTCCCATCACGTCACCAGCAGGTCAGCTAGATCTGGAAGATGAAAGAAATCATGCCTGAGGGCAGACAAATAACTTAAAGAAGTGAATAAAATTATTTCAGACGGTATTGGGGAAGGCAAAGTAAAGGCTGCTAGGCTATCTTCTTCACAACACCGTCATTAGAAAAATAAAAACCATGGACACCAGGCGTGGTGGTGCACACCTTTAATCCCAGCACTCGGGAGGCAGAGGCAGGCGGATCTCTACAAGCTCAAGGCCAGCCTGGTCTACATAGTGAGTTCCAGGACAGTTGGGGCTACAGGGAGACCCTGTCTCAAAAAGACCAAAAAAAAAAAAAAATTCAGATTTTTTAAGAGTGACAAATAAAAAGTCCTATTTATGAAAAAGAAAGACCAACCTGATCTAGGGAGACAATTTACACGAGTTCAATTCCCAGCACCCATAAGACTTACTTGCAACTCCAGCTCGAGCAGACCCAATGCTTCTAGAGTCTGTGGGCACTGCTCACACGTACACATACATTTTTTTTAAATTCAAAGCATCAAAGGACTACCACGGCCAGGAGGGTGGGGGCAGCATGGGAGAGACTAGATACTACAGAAGGGCCTCCAGGAGGTGCTCTCCCCACCCAGAAGCATCCCATTGCAAACATAGAGCCTGACCCTGGGCAGCACTGAAGCCCAGACTGCAACTGGGCAAGTCAGAAGCCTGGGCCACAGGCAGGGTTTGCCAAAGGGGGGATGGGCTGGGGGCCAAGGGAGCACAGAGTGAGACAGCAGGAGCATGATGCACGGAGCAGAGCTGAGAGGAGGATGACCTGGCTCTGAGGTGAGATGGAAAGACACAGAGGAGCATGTTGGGCTCACCTGGCACCCTCCCCTGTGTAGCTGGAGGGTAGGGTTGAGAGAACTAAGGAAAAAACTGCTACCACTCACACACATGCACATGCACACACACCACCCTTTTTGCTGCTAACCCTTCACCACCATCCCCGACCAGGAAGTACAAAGTCACTGCACCTAAGGGAACTCCCAATGGTACATTTCGTCCTGCCTGTGGAGCCAGACTGTGATGCATACCTGAAGCTTCTCAAGTGGCTGTGGTGCCTGTCAGGGTCAATGTCACATGCTCTCACACTGTACACTCCGTACTTACCTCTGCTCTCTTAAGCATCTCCCATTTGTTGAGGATTTTCATTGCATAAATTCGTTCTGTGCTCTTCATTTTGACAACAGCAACCTGAAATGCAAATTTGAATGTCACAAAAAATTAGTTAATAATGCAAAAGCCTTACATATCTTAAAATGGCTATGAGGAGGGGCTGGAGAGATGGCTCAGAGGTTAAGAGCACTGGCTGCTCTTACAGAGGACCTGGGTTCAATTCCCAGCACCCACACAGCAGCTAAGAACTGTATGTAACTCCAGTTATAGGGGATCTGTTGCCCCCTTCTATCTTCCAAGGCACTGCAGGACACGGTGCACTACATGCAGCCATAACACTCATACACATAAAGCAAAAATTAATAAAAAAATTAAAATAAGGACTATGACAAAAGCCTACCCAAGTTAAAACCCTAGGAAACTAGCTGTGAAGGAAAGAGAATTCTTAGATTTGTCATTTTATATTATATTTAAAATATTTTATTATTTTTCTTTTATGTGTATGAGTGTATTGCTTGCATGCATGTAAATGCACCTGTGTCATGCAATGCCCGTGGAGATCAGAAGAGGGCATTGGCTCCCCTGGAACTGGAGTTATGGATGGTTGTTAGCCACCACGTGGGTGCTAGGAACAGAACCCAGGTCCTCTGCAAGAGCAGCCAGTGCTCTTAAGTGCTGAGTCGTCTCTCCAGTCCCAGATCTGCCCTTTTAAAACAACACAGCTTTGCTTTTACCACTACAGCTTGGATGGAACCACCTGGCTCTGTTAAAATCCTTCGATACTGAGCAATGGGAACTGGGTTCACAGGCTTCCACTGAGGCAACATCTGAAGATTTTCAGTAAAAATATACATAGCCTTTTTTAAGTTGGTTTGTGACTTGCAAGCTCTCTCCCTGCATGTGGGGCCAGTCTGCACATTCATCCCTCTCCCTTTCTACCCATGCCTATGTCTCACATCTCTGCTGGCTTCTGCAGATCCCAGGTGCACATCTGAACCTTTGCTTCATAGCAGCTGCATGGGGTCTAGAGTATCTTAAAGAATTCACTTCTTTTGGCCTCAGATTCCACAACTACAAAAGGGGCTAAGAGCTGGACCAGCCTCCACTACTGTGAGGATCAGTGTGTCACTGCTACATGCTCGGTAATGTCTGCTGTCCAAGCAGCCTTTGAAGCTTGACAGTAATACCACCTCTTCCAGGAAGCCCTCATGGCCTTTTGGTCTCTTCCAAACCCTGAAAGACTCCGTGTGACTAGAACCATCACAATGCTGCACTGTTCTGCATGTTCTACTACATATGTTGCTCCTCCACTGGCCTATAACTCCCAAGACGCTGTAAGCTACGCTTTGGTAGGCAGACAATGTGTCTCTCTGCACAAAACAGTCACAGAACAAAGAGCTCTTAGGCAGAACTACCTATTTCCCTAAGTACCACACACTTCTTAATACCACCAATTAAGGATCATGAGCGTCAACATGATCTGAACATGTTCCATGTGCTGGGAACCATGCTAAGTCTGGACCCTTGCTAAGTCATCACAACAATCCTTGACGGTGAGATGCTCAACAAACTCCATTTTATGGATGTGGATTTTGAGGCTGACAGAGTCTAAGTAACAGTCCAAGAAAAGGTAGAGCTTCCTCCCAGGCACATACTTTTAAAGTCTACATTATATGGACAGTCATAATTCAACACTGCCTGCCTGGGTAGCAATGGGGATCTTATGACAAGCATACCTTCACATAATCCCATGCCCTTTGAGGGTCAAGGACACATTCCCCACACAGCAGGGCTCCCAACTAGACACCTTTCCTGTTTTGTTTATTAACTACAGCTTAAAACACAATGGTCAAACTTGCTGCAATCTGAATAAACAGAAAGTGTGTGCCCTAGTCTTTGTGAGAAGCAGCCGCTCTGGGTGCAGGTCAGTGCAGCACAGGATGGCTCTTTCCCCCTGGGAGTCAGCTAGTGCCTGAGGTGCCTCCATTTTAATGGTGCCTGGGGTTCACTATAGAAATGGTCGTGCTATAGCTGGGCGTGGTGGTGCACGCCTGTAGTCCCAGCACTCAGGAGGCAGAGGCAGGTGGAGCGCTGTGAGTTCAGACCAGCCTGTTCTACATAGTGAGTTCCAGGCCAGCTGGGGCTACAGGGAGACCCTGTCTCAAAAAAAGAAGTGGTTTTGCTGTAGGGATGCAGAGCTGACAGCTTCTTCAGAAAAGCACTGACATTCTGAAGAGGACAGGCCTGAAGAAGAACCCAGGGGCCTGAACAAGACCCACAGCACTTGGGCCTCCTGCCACGAGCCTTGGTCCTCACAAGAGGCATATTAGGCACAGACTACTGCTGGAAAACACCAAACAGCTGTTTAAAAGCATGGAAGGGTCTGTCTTTCACAGACAAATACCTGTCAAGAATATGTAGAAGTGAAATGTACAAGTAAGGGGATGGAGAGATGGCTCAGCGGTTAAGAGCACTTGTTGATCTTGCAGAAGACCTGGGTTTGAATCCCAGCACCCCCATGGCAGCTAACAAATGTATAGTGCTCCAGTTCCAGGGGATCCGACAACCTCTTCTGGCCTCTGTAGGTCAATGCATGACACGGGTGCACTCACATACATGCAGGCAATACACGCATACACATAAAATAGAAATAATAAATAAAAATGTACAAAAAGTAAAATTTAATCTGAAAAAGCCTACTGCACAAGCTTTGCTGCAGAACAACTTACAAGCAAGCCGTGAAGTTCGTGTGTGGTCTGCCAGAAAACCTTCTAGTCCCAAACCTCAACCTTAAGTATTTCAAAGAAAAATGATCATCCTGGGGCTAGAGAGACGGTTGTCATCTGAGCATGAGGACCTGAGTTCAGGCCCCAGAATCCACACTAAAAAGCCAAACAAGCACGGCACACCTGCAATCCCAGGACCGAGGAGGCAGAGACAGGCAGATTCCTGGAGCTTGCTAACCAGCTAGCTAACCAAATCCAGGTTCAATGAAAAAAAAGTCTCAAAAAGTAAGGTAGAAAACCATGGAAGGCACCCAAAGCCAACTTCTGGCACACCCACATGCACACACATGCAAATACCACACGCACAAAAGACTATCCTAAAAACAATCATAAAACAGGGCCTAGTTGTGGTGCATACCTTTAGTCCCAGCACTTGGGAGGTAGAGGCAAGTGGATCTCTGATAGCCAGTTCTAGGCCAGCTGAGGCTACAAGGAGCCTCAGTTTGTTTCAAAAAAGCAAACAAAAAAAAGCATAAACTACTTTGGCAAAGGATTTCCCTACTCTCTTTCAGTTTGTCTGCTAATCCTCCTCCCACCTGATGTGCCCTCCCCTCTTTGAATATCCTCTGGTTGTGAGGTTGGGGCTGCAATGTTCTGGCTGGACCTGGCAGGGTCCTCTCTACTCCAGGCAGACAGTATATTGGAGGGAGGCTAGCTGACTTTAGAAGACTTTTGCTGTCTTCTCATTGTGCAACAAACCCCCACCTTATATCATTAAACAAGCTACTAGTCACTTAGGAGAGTTATTTTATGTGGAACTCGGTTTTACTTTACTTTTTCTTTTTTGATCTTTTTGAAACAGGGTCTCCCTGTAGCCCCAGCTGTCCTGGAACTCACTATGTAGACCAGGCTGGCCTTTAACTGAGAGATCTGCCTGCCTCTGTCTCCCAAGTGCTGGGACTACAGGCATGCGCCACCATGCTCAGCTAATAACTTTACTTTTTAAATAAAAAGTTCCCTACTGGTGGACACTAAAGAGTCACTGCCTAGGTATGGGCAATGGGGTGGGGTGTTGTCAAAGAGACAGGAGAGAACTTTCTGGAGGACAGAAATATTCTGGGTTGACAGAGGTTCCAGAGGAACAGGCCTCTGTTAACACACAAATTGCGTACGTACATTTGTGTCTTTTGTTTATAATTATATTTGACTCCAGTATGGGACTAAGATAAACTTAGAGCCACCTGGAGACAGGATACCTTCCCTCCCCTTGTCAGACTGGTGCCGAGGTGGGGCTGGAAAGAAGGGATAGGGAGCAGAGCAGGGAGAGCAAGGCGCAGGGACAAGAGCACAGTCCATCCCAGACAATGTAGGTAGGGGTGGCATGAAGGGCCTTCAGCAGAAGAAAACATCCACTAGAACAACTTCACCTCTGTAGCAGTGTGAGACACTGCAGAGGGAAGACACTACTGTTTTACTTTCCTTCAGGCCTTCATATGAGAAAGCAAGTGCCTTGCTCAACAAATGCCATGCATTACACATTTGGCAGCACCGCATTAGTGTCCAGTGGTCACGTCCAATGGGTTTACTGTCAGGTGGAGAACACTGAGAGCAGGACGCGATGCAGAGGACTTTACTGTCTGACTCTTATGTGAGCAACATGCACTTCCCTAGGAAGCAGAGTGCCAGGTCAAGCCTCAGCACAGCGTGTAGACTCCAAAGTCCTGGAGGGACTCAGAAAGCTGTTTTGGCTGGACTCCAACAAACAGCACCAATGCCAATGACCAGCAAGCTACAGGCCCCAGAGTAAACCTGACTTAGCCCCCTCTGCACTTTTTGGAAAATGCCAAGAGCCAAACACAACAGTGCACACCTGGAATCCCAGCACTCGGGAGGCGGAGACAGAAGGCTCAGGGGTTCAAGGCAAGCACAGTTATATAGCCGAGTTTAAGGCCAGTCTGGGCTATAGGAGATCTCGTCTCAAAAAAAAAAAAAAAAAATACAAGGGGGTGGGACGAGAAGGGAGACTTCTGAAAAACTTTTCAATCAAAATAAACTTTTGATCCCAAAATACACAGGCTAATTCACAAGTAATAAGATTTTCTGTTCTCTTCCCTGTTTTTTTTTGTTGTTGTTGTTTTTGGTTAGTTTTATTTCACGTGCATGAGTGTTCTGCCTGAGTGTGCACAGGCGCACCCATGTGTACAATGCCCATAGTGAGTGGAAGTGGGTGTCAGATCCCTTGGAACTTAAGTTACAGATAGTTCTTGGCCACCCTGTGGGTACTGGGAACCAAAACCAGGCCCTCTGTAAGAGCAGCCAGTGCTCTAACTGCTGAACCATCTTTCCAGCCCCTTTTCCTCCTTCTTGAATTGTTTATAGAGTTCACCCAGTCAGAGCTCTCCAGAGGGTGCCAATGAACAGGGGCCCAGATGGTGAGAGGAGCTGGTGCTGCCTGGGCCACACAGGGAAGTCTCTTACCTCACCAAAAGCACCTCTTCCAATGACTTTGATGATCTCAAAGTCTTCTCGATGAAGCTGCATTTCCTTCACAAGCTGTGTAAACGGTTTAGCTGTAAGCAGAAAAAAAGTAAATTAACTACTTAATCTAGCAAACTAATGCTATCTTAATAGAGGCACCCCACTATATGGGTTTTTTGGAATACTTTTTAAAACATTTAACATTTGAAAGAGTTTAGGAAGTCTATGCTCATCAACATGGATGTTTACCAACTATACTTCAGTATCTAACAGATACCATTACTATTAGAATCTGGTTAAGAAAAAAAATTTCATTTCCTGATTAAATACAAGGTTGGCCCACTGAGGGCAGGTATGTTAGGCATGTCCCCAACTGTCCTGAGGGACAGCTCTGCCAAGTGACCACAGGGCACTGAGTGGCGGGAATCTCCTAAAGGACAGGATCAAAGGTTCCTTCAGCATTCTCAGACAGCCGTGAATGCACCTTGGTAAGCCACACAGTCTCTGCTGATAATTTGTTTGGTTGTCCCAGGAAACCTCTTCAGAGAGGTAGGTCATTTCCTTCCAGGACACAGAGCCAAGCAACAGAGCAGGGCCAGAAGCACGCAGTCTGACTCCAGAGGCAGTGTGGCCTTGGCGTTGCCCTTGTCCTCCAGCCCATAGTCTGGCCCACCTTGCAGATATGTTAGCTGCATCTCAAGTGTCTGTCTCACCTTCAGGCCCGAACCCACTTTTATGCCAATTTCTCTTTGTACTAATTAGCAGAGGTCTATGAGATGCAGGCATCTGAGCAGAACTGGGCAGCACACGCTGTGCTTATCACTGGAGCTGCACCAATACTGACAACCAGCGCTGCCGAGACTCCAACAATCTGATACTGCACAGGCTTCCAACTGATTTGCATGTTAGCCATCTCAATTCTCTACCTATTTTCTTACACGGCTGCTCAGGACCACTAAGGTTCAGCCATCACCGTGTCCTGTTCTTTCTCAGCAGTACTAGAGGCAATGGAAGGTTCTTGGCATCTACAGATAGTGAGCTCTGAGTTCTAGCCCTATCATCACCATGAATGCCAACTGGTACAGAATGCAGAAAACAGAACACACACGGCCTGGAAAGGTTGTCTGCAGTTCGTATTTATTTCAATATCACAAAAAAAAAAAAAAAAAAACCACCCATCCCAAAACCCCCAAATAAAGTAGGACTTTTTAAACAGTCATTGAAGATACCAACCTTCTTGGTGTCTTTTTAAAAAAATATTTAATTATTTTTATTTTATGTATATGAGTGTTTTGCCTGTATGTACATAAGTGCACCATGTACATGCAATGTCTGTGCAGAAGCCAGAAGGCGTCAGATCCCTTGGAACTGGAGTTATGGAAAGTTGTTAGCCACTATGTGAGTGCTAGGAATCACACACAGGTCCTCCAGAAAAAGGGCCAGTGTTTTTAACTGCTGAGCCATCTCTCCAGCCCCCTTTCTTGGTGTCTTTTTGGGGGAACCAAATCATGCCTTTCATTTTACTCTGAAGAAAAATAGTCACAATAGGGACTGGAGAGGTGGCTCAGCAGTTAAGAGCACTGGCAGTTCTTGCAGAAGACTCGGGTTCGAATCCCAGCACTGCACGACACGGGTGCCCTTATACATGTGCAAGAAAAACACTCATAGACATAAAATTTTTTTAAAAAAATCAAAAAGAAAGAAAGGCAGTTAAAACAAATCTGATCTGTTGTATTTTTCCCATCAAAAGGTGTTAGGTAAAGAGAGGATGTCAGTCAACTATGCCAGAGCCACAGACGGGAGAGCACACATTCCCTCGGCACCTGGTGGGGGAGGGGTACTGGGCAGATGCAATGACGGGAGCTTGAGGGCCCTCACTTCAACGGTGCAGGCACAGCAGCACTTAGGAAACAAGTCCCACCTGTACAGGTGCAGCACGCCAGCTGAACCTGCCGATGGTCCCGTTCCAGTTCTTGCTCCTGGACACGTTCAATGCTTACAAACCTTTACATTGTTTTTATTTTACTTCTGATTTTCAGGTTTCTATACCACTCAATCATCTCTTTAACAGATCTATGATGAGCTGACATAATCAAGTTTTAAGTCACATGACTACTGAATGCATTAATTTTAATTAATACCAATTTCTTCAGGTGAAGAAATTGGCAATAATCATTTTCATGCTTGCTAATTTTTATTACTTTAATTCTCCAAAAGGCAATTAAATGTTTGCTTGGTCTTAAGCTGCCTATCCAACAAACCCACCCAGCCTCACTCTGACATCCACCTTCCCTAGACACTACAGCTCTCAGGTACACATGCTGCGTGAAGCTAACCCTTTCCTGGCCTAGCTACATGCCTGATTGTGTTAGTCACCACTGATGGCCTCTGCACTCATCACACACTGGGTCTGTAACTGCTTTATTCTGGCTCTGTCAGATATGTCAGCTCTAAATGTCATCATTCCTCCACACTGCAGCCTTTTTTCAGAATTATACCATTTTTCTTTTCTATTTTTTGAGAAGACTCTCCCTATTAGCCCCAGCTGACCTGGAAATTGGTATGTGGAGCAGGCTGGCCTCGATCTTAAAGAGATTCACCTGCTTCTGCCTCCCAAGTGCAGGGATTAAAGGCAGGTGCCACTATGCTGGGCTGCTATTTTGTCATTTTATAGAAATTAAAGAAAATTATATTTTCTTAATATTTATTATTTTTATTTTTTCATTTGTATATGTGTATTGCCTGTGTGTTCTTATGTGCACCCATGTTGTGCAATGCCCACGGAGGACATAAGAGGCTGTCAGATCCCCTGGAACTGGAGTTACAGACAGTTGTTAGATGCCATGTGGGTGCTGGGATTCAAATCTGGATCTTCTGCAAGAATAACCAGTGTTCTTTTTTTTTTTTTTTAAAGTTTTTGGTCTTTTTGAGACAGGGTCTCCCTGTAGCCCCAGCTGTGCTGGAACTCACTATGTAGACCAGGCTGGCCTTGAACTCACAGAGATCCACCTGCCTCTGCCTCCCAAGTGCTGGGACTACAAGTGTGCATCACCACGCCCGGCACAACCAGTGTTCTTAACCACTGAGCCATCTCCTCAGCCCCAAGAAAATTAGCTTAAAATTTAATTGGCTCTTTTTTCCTCATCCTTTTATTAAGGGTTAGAAAACCTATCAATCCTTTGAAGATACGATATTCTATCTTACTTTCTTTTAAAAATGTTTAATCCTAGGGCTGGAGAGATAGCTCAGTGGTTAAGAGCACTGACTGCTCTATCAGAGGACCTGGGTTCGATTCCCAGCACCCACATGGAGGCTACGAGCCATCCTTAACTCCAGTTCCAAATCCGAAACCCTCTTCTGACCTCCAAGGCATTGCACGACACGGGTGCACTCACATACATGCAGGCAATACACTCATACACATGAAATAAAAATAAATGAAATATTTTTTTATATGTTTAATCCTGGGGCTGGAGAGATGGCTCAGTGGTTAAGAACACTGGTTGTTCTTGCAGAGGACCCAGATTTGAATCCCAGCACCCACATGGCAGCTAACAACTGTCTGTAACTCCATTTCCAGTGGGATCCAATGCCTCTGGCCTCTGCAGGCATCTGCAACAAGGTACATTTACCTGTACACAGACAGACAGACAGACAGACAGACAGACAGACGCACGCACGCACGCACGCACACACACACACACAAACAAAATCTTTAAAATAACAGCAACACCTTTAAAATAACAACAGCAGCAGCAACAACAACAGAGAACATCAATTCAGAACCCTAGCTCAAAGGGGGTTAGGGAGAGATGAGGGCTGTGGAGAGGTGAGGGTGGGGAGAGGTGAGGGTGGGGTGAGGTGAGGGTGGGGAGAGGTGAGGGCTGTGGACAGGTGAGGGTGGGAAGAGGTGAGGGCTGTGGAGAGGTGAGGGTGGGGAGAGGTGAGGGCTGTGGAGAGGTGAGGGTGGGGAGAGGTGAGGGTGGGGAAGGCAAGAAGCAGCTACTACCACTAAGCACAGGACCTGCCTTGATAGAGCAGAGGAAGCTTCCTTCAAATCTTCTAATCTGCCAGTATATTTCAGGGCCTTAATCTAGGGTCTGAGATGCTTTTCAGAATACAAAATGTTACAGACAAAATGGTGGAATTAAACCCAGTATAGCCATGGGGAGCTACACAGTGTGTCACATACTTTTAAATGTGAACGCAGGGATGGAGAGATGGCTCAGCAGGTAAGAACACTGGCTGTTCTTACAGAAGACCCAGTTTCGAATCCCAGCACCCACATGGCAGCTAACAAGTGTCTGTAACTCTAGTTCCAGGGGATCCAACAGCCTCTTCTGTCCTCCGTGGGCACTGCATGACACAGGTGCACTTACCTACATGCAGGCAATACACACATAAAATAAAAATAACAAAAATTTTTTTTTAATGTGAGAGCAAAACCACAACAACCAAAAATCCATTTGGATCAGATGTGGTGATGCCTGCCTGTAATCTCAGCCTTGGCTACACAGCAAGACCTGTCTCGACGTTAATCAAGATAAAGACCAGACACTCATTTCCAAGTATCATTTACACTAACATTCTCTTAAAAGACAGACATCATGGACAACATTGAACCCTCATGGTGATAATGAACTATAAATTACACAGGAAGACCAAATGTAACTCTTTTAAACTTCAGGAAGACCAAAGTTGTAGCCCAGGCTGGAAGGGTTCCCCTACCACCCCAGCACTCAAGAAGCAGAAGCAAAAGGATGGTGAGTTTGAACCCTGGATGGGCTACGCAGAGACTGTCTCAAATACAACAGGATAAAACTTCAAATGATAGGAGCTCCGTGGCCAGCCAGCTGACCTAGCCAAAACAGCAAGCGTCCAGTTCAGTGACGGGGCAGTGAGGCAGCAGCAGCAGAGGAAGACACCTGAGACCCTCTCTGGCCTTTGAATGCTGCACACTGGTGTGCACACCCAGACTCTCACATGCCCGGCACCACACGCACATAACACACACGTAAACACAAAGAGGAACGAATATGAGATCAACACTGCAGAAAATGAAGCCCGGTGTTCTTTCAAGCAAGAAAGCTGCCAGAAAGAGCTGAGGCAGGGGAAGATTTCTGGCTGAGAATCATTGTGAATAAGAAACTAATGCCCCCTACCCCGACTTGTTCACCAAGAATGGAAATAAGGCCAGATTAGTGGGGCAGAGGCTGGGCAGGGGGATCAGAGGAAATAGAGCCATGGCCAAGGCAGCTGTCCACACAGGAAGGTAAGCAGCTTCTTTTTGCCCCATCCAGCTGTTTCATCCATGGTGCCTGCCATCAGCTGTCAGTCTGTCTCAGCCTCTGGACTTAAGTGGACCAGGCTCCCTGCCAGTCTCTCAGCACTCTGCCTCAGTAGCTCTGTGCCACAGCCAGTATGTTTGCAATAGAAAACACTCTTAGAGATCACCTAGGACAAACAAACAGGAAGAAACAAGAACCCAGGTGGTCACTGACATGCAGGGAACACAAGGGATACCAGTCACCTCCCTGCTTCTGAGAGTGGCCCCCTTTAAGAGACATGCTTGCCTGGCACATGGGGCAGCTCTTGGGAGACACCCACTTCCAGTGATGACACAGAAGATAATTAATCACAATAAGGGTTCTCAAAATGTGCTGAAATTAGAAAAAATGTGTTCACTTGTTCAGATAGCAGGAGGTCCCGGTGGCACCCCAGTCAAGCTCCCTAAGTAGACAAGCACCTGGGCACCTGCAGTGCTCCCAGTGAACAAGTTAAAGGTGAACTGTGCTTAGCATGAGCCTTCGGAGTGAAGACAAGCTCTTTAACAGTGTGTGAAAAGCCGGCTACAGGCGCAGGCAGTGAAGTGCACTGGGGTGGGGAGGCAGGCAGGAGGCTGCGCTGAGTCAACACCAGATCAGGAACCTTCATTCCGACTGTGTGCAGTCATGGAGGACTCACACCTAGTCTCCAACTGGGGCTGGTGACTCTGCTCTTCGCTCCACCTGCACTCCAGGTCTGAGAGTTCTTCACTCATTCTTACTTGGAGTTGTTTCATCATTACAGAAACAAAACCTCGTCACCTCAGTGTCTCAGTCACCCAGCAGTGTCTGACTTCCTGCTCAAGGATGGCGCACCTCACTTGAAACCTCCAACCAAGGAGACAACAATCCCAAGATGCCAAGTATCTCCATTCACATGCAGCAACATTACTCTGCAAAGCAAAAACCCTGTGCTGTTTTGTCTGACATTTATTTATTTATTATTGATTGATTGATTATCTTTTTGAGACAGGGTCTCCCTGTAGCCCCAATTGTCCTGGAACTCACTATGTAGACCAGGCCGGCCTTGAACTCACAGGAATCCACCTGCCTCTGCCTCCCGAGTGCTGGGACTAAAGGTGTGTGTCACCACGCCCGGCTGACCACCTTTTATTCATTTATTTATTTTTTGTATTTATTTTTACTTTATGAGTGTTTTGTCTGATGTATGTAAGTGCACCTATGTCATGTAATGCCCACAGAGGCCAGAAGAGAGCATGGGGTGGTCCCCGAAACTGGAGTTACAGATGGTTGTTAGCTGCCATGTGGGTGCTGGGAACCACAAAAGCAGCCAGTGCCCTTAACTGCTGAGTCATCTCTCCAGCCCCTGGTCTGTTTAGAGAGAGACACAGAGCAGTTTAAGCTGAGCATGAGGAGGAAACCGACAGACACACAGCTGTGGAGCATACCCCAGCAACCTGCCACTGACTGACTCCACGGCCTCTGAGCACATGTGAATCAGAGTGCAGAGTGCACTTTGCCACCTGCCCCAACCAAACGCTGCATTTGTCAACAGCAGCATCGCCACTTGCCAAGTAAGACAACCAAGGTCTGCAGCCACATCACAGGAAGCAGCAGGGCTTCTTGACCCCAGGCCAAGGTGCTCTCAAAGGTCTGAATGTGTGGATCCCTGGGCCACCTCCTCCCCAGCATCAGGGGAGAGGCCCAGGGCACTGTGTCTTGCTTGTCTCAATAGCCCTGGCTGAGAGTGGCGGGAAAAGCAGTGCCCACAGTCAGCTTAGGGACCACAGCCCTTTCAGAAGGCAGCTTCTTTCTAGTCAACTTCTGGATCACCCCTAGCCACCTTCCTGCTCTGAGAATGACACCAGCCAGATACAAGGGGGAGGGGAGCTGGGCGTGGTGGCACACGCCTTTAGTCTCAGCACTTGGGAGGCAGAGGCAGGAGGATCTCTGTGAGTTCCAGGCCAGCCTGGTCTACATAGTGAGTTCCAGGCCAGCTACAGCTACTGGGAGACTCTGTCTCAAAAAGACCAAAAAACAAAATCAAACCAAACAAAAACAAGGGAGGAGGATCCTATGTGTCTGTCACCTTATGATAGAGATCCATCCCAAAACTTAACTCAGCAAAAGAAACTGGAATTTAGCATGGCGTTTGGCTGTTTCTCTCACTTAAGTTTTCAGGATGAAGAGCCCAAAAGTAGAATGAAAAGATTTACGAAATCATTTCTCCTTTGGACAAAGGTTTTTTGGGGGAAGGGGCTCTTTGAGACCCTGGCTGGCCTCAAACTCAAGAGATCCACCTGCCTCTGCCTCCTCAGTGCTGGGACTAAAGGTGTGTGCCACGGTCTCCTGTTCCTGTCACCAATGTTGTTTTCCAGGGCCTTAGCTCACCGTCTTCGCACTCTTCTACAAAGTCTCCCTACCATCTTCATATACGTCACTCTTCAAATGCAACAATTCTCAAGAAATTTCATTCAACATCTGGAATTATTCACCCTGAGGTACACTCTAAAGGGCCCAATCTTGCAAGCAGACAGAATTGAAGCTGGATGCAGCCCTGTTACACACACCCGGAGCAGAGCCTTTGCAGTCCATAGGCACCTTTTGTTGTAAACAGTGACATCTGATGGGGACACAAGGGCACAGGCCTCTGGCTTTGTCTCAACTTGATCATGCCCCTCACCATCTGAGAAATACAGGCTTCCAGGTGAGATCAATTCAGCGACATTTGCTAAGGAAAGCCCTTGGGGGTCTATGCGATGCCCTCTCAGGTTAGCATAGAGGTGGTGTACAGCATGCAAAGTTTCACTAAGCCAACCACTGAGATCACATGCATGCATTCTGGCAATCACAGACCTCACAAATGCCACCTGGAGGCACTCTAGATCCTATACCATGCAGTATGGCTCCTTGATAGCTCAGCAAGACAGGACGGCAACAACACTCCAGATGCAGCTTTCTAATTCCAAACTTGTTTGTGAACTAAATATCTGAAATTGTGGTGACTGACACAACCCCCCCCCGTTACATTCTATGTAATTACTTTAAAAACAAAGAGGATCACTATAGATTGGTTTCCTGGATCAGAGGGACAAGATCCAGCAAGCAGGCAGTACAACAAGGATGACACCCATCTCAAGGGCAGCAACATGGGAAGTGAGCCTAGCTGCCGTGCTGGCTCAGGAAGAGAAATCAAGACTGAACTCCTCTTCCCTCCCCACACAAGGATGCACTGCTCCCCCCCACCAGCATGGGCTGGGGCCTGGGGGGACAGGAGAGAGGCTGTGACACTGAGGAAGGAAATGTCTGCACCTCTTCCTCCCAGAATGCCTCTGGTCATGAGTTCTCTGCTAAATGGAGAAGGACAAAGAGCAGAGTCAAGCTTTGGCTGTCAGGGATCTGCGACAGAACACAGCTAGCTTCTTCCAGTTCTGATCCTTGAGCCTGAGAGACTCACTCACACAGTGCTATAAGATAATAGTCCCAGGGCTCAGGACAAAGTGCACCCACAACAGAAACTACAACTGAAAAGGAAGCAGGGAGAGGAATAGGAGGGTGACGATCCACAGAAAACCACAAATCACAAGTGAAAGGTGGGCAGGCCAGTTTCAGTAGTTTGGGCATTTGACAATGAAGAGGCATGCACGGCCATTCAGAGGCTGTCCACTGTTCCTCTGGTATGCTGTGCCCGGGCTTCCTCTGGCACCCAAAGAGCTGAACCAACCAAGATCCCCGTCTTCCAACCAGACAGACTTCATCATTCCACTTGCCTGCTAGGATTCATTCAGACTCCTGGTTCTTCCTATTTGACAGATGTGAACAGCAGCACTCACCAAATACCTTAAAAATTGTTTACTCTTTGAATTCCAAATATTAGATAAATATTAAATCAAGGGTGCCACATTATCATCTTAAAAACCTGCAGGATAGATACTAAGCAAACTGAGGAAAGGTCCAAGTTCAAAACATGTGCAGCCCTTATCTTCACTCCTCGCATTTATGTCTTTCATATTTCCTGTAACAGTAAAAAGTTTCCATTCTAAAATGTGGGGAAAATTAGCTCCTTATTTTTCTTGTTATTTTTTAACCTAATAATTTAGTAGACAGCATTATGAAAACTTTCTGTGCTATTGCTGGGAACTCGAAGTATGAGGCCTTTTCTACATAAAAGAAAGTAACAGCCGGTGTGGTGGGGCACGCCTTTAATCCCAGCACTTGGGAGGCAGAGGCAAGCAGATCTCTGAGTTCAGGCCAGCCTGGTCTACACAGTGAGTTCCAGGCCAGCTGGGGCTAGAGGGAGACCCCGTCTCAACAAACAAACAAACAAAGTAACAGCTTCTCATTTCACAAGAGTCTACTCCTGAGCACTGTCTGGCAGTGGGGCCAGTGCCCTTTTTACTTTTAAAGGGAATATTCAAGTTCTGTGAAAAAAGGCAACCAAGTAAAAACAATTATTACACTGTCTTCTACAGTCTGCTACCACTACATTAAAAAAAAAAAAAAAAAAAAAAGAGAGAGGGAATGGTGGCTCAGGCCTTTAATCCCAGCCTTTAATCAGGAGGCAGAGGCAGGCGGATCTCTGTGAGGTCAAAGCCAACCTAGTCTACACAGAGAGTTCCAGGACAGCTGGGGCTACAGGGAGACCCTGTCTCAAAAAGACCAAAAAAAAAAAAAAAAAAAAAAAAAAAAAAAAAAAAGTGGACTACTGCTACACACAAACTCAGGGTGTGTCTCAGGGGGTTACTACGTGAAGCTAAAGAAACAAGGTACAGAGGCTGGAGAGATGGCTCAGTGGTTAAGAGCACATGCTGCTCTTGCCGAAGAGCCAGGTTCAATCCCCAGCACCCACATGTTGGCTAATAACCATCCGTAACTCTAGTTCCAGGGGATCTAACACCTGTCTTTTGCCATTATACAACACAGGTGTACTTACATACATGCGGGCGTAATACTCATACACTAAAATAAAAATAAATAATAAGAAGAAAAACCAGGTACAAGTCAGGTGTGGTGGCTCATGCAGATAATCCCGGCACTAGAGAGGCAAGAGAATGACCATGGGTTGAACACTATCCTGGGCTAGAGTGACACCTTGTCTCAATTACCAAAATATCAAAAGTGGGGAGGGAGCTGGCAAGATGGTTCAGTGGATAAAGGCTCTTGCCACCAAGCCTGATGACCTAAGTTTGATCCCCAAGACTCACATTGTAGAAGAAGCAAACAGATTCCCAAGTTGTCCTCTGACCTCCACATACGTGCTTGGCATGCCCACCCACATAATACACACAAATAAATAATAAAATTAAAAGGAATTTTTTAAGATAGGGCTGGGAGACATCTCAGTCAGTAAATGCTTGCTGCCCAAGCATAAGAACCTAAGTTCAGATCTCCAGAATTCATATTATTAATAAAAGAAGGCCAGGCATGGCAGCGTACACACCTGTAATTCCTCCAGGGAGTCAGAAACAGGAGAACTCCCAGGGCTTGCTGACCATCCCATCAATCTAGCCAATCAGTGAGCTCCAGGCTGTCTCAGAATACAAGGTTAGATGGGCCAGGCTTGGTGGCGCATGTCTTTAATCCCAAGACTTGGGAGGCAGAGGCAGAGATAGAGGGATCTCTGTGAGATCGAGGCTATCCTGGTCTACAGAGCCAATTCCAGGTCATCTGGGGCTACAGGGAGACCTCTCAAAAAACAAAACCAAAAATAAACAAGAAACTCCATAAAGTGAAGAATGACTGAGGCAGACAGTCAGCACCAAACTCTGGGTTACACATGCTACACACACACTCACGCACACACACACTGAGACACACACACTCACGCACACACACACTGAGACACATACACTCACGCACACACACACTCAGACACATACACTCACGCACACACACACTCAGACACATACACTCACGCACACACACACTCAGACACATACACTTACGCACACACACACTCAGACACATACACTCACGCACACACACACTCAGACACATACACTCACGCACACACACACTCAGACACATACACTCACGCACACACACACTCAGACACATACACTCACGCACACACACACTCAGACACATACACTCACGCACACACACACTCAGACACATACACTCACGCACACACACACTCAGACACATACACTCACGCACACACACACTCAGACACATACACTTACGCACACACACACTCAGACACATACACTCACGCACACACACACTCAGACACATACACTCATGCACACTCACATGCACACACACTCCTATGCACACGCACACATTACACCAGACACACATTACACAGACGCAAAACACTGTACGACTCCACACGAAACTCAAAAGCAGACACTGCCCCACCATGAGTCCACCAGGGAAGAACAGTTCTTCCATGAACAAGCAGTGTTGCCAGCCAGCCGCCCACACCAACTTCCGCCCATATTTACAGAAATTAACTTTGAATGGGGCTAAGACCCAACCCACACTCACAAGGTTAAACTATGAAAAGCTTAGAAGAAAACACTGGTGCCAATCTTTACACCCTTGAATTAGGTACGACACCAAGAGCATAAGCAGACAGTAAAAGATAGGGTTTCATCAAACTAGCACAAAACACATGTTGAAAACCATTCAGTCAACAGTTGGTAAGTCTGCTTCCCCTAGTGCTAGAGAATGAACCCAGGACACTAGGGCTGTGGAAATGGGAACAGAATCTGGCTGCTTTATGGGTCCTGGGTTTCTTACAAGGGTGGTGAAAAGGTTCTAGAATTAGAGTTGATGGTGGCCAAATGTGTGATTACAATAAAAACCACTAAAATGTACATATAATAAAAAATAAAAGCCGAGCATGGTGGTGCATGCCTTTAGTCTTAGCACTTGGGAGGAAGAGGCAGGTGGATCACTGAGTTCAAGCCTAGCCTGGTCTATAGGGAGACCCCGTCTCAAAAAGACAAAAAAAATAATAATAATAAAAAGACAGGCACAACTAAGTACAATAACAGTGCTGACCACTGGAGGAGATACCATGATGGCGCCTGCTTGGGACAAGATTCATGTCACGTGTTCAAAGGCACTCAAGATGTTTAAAGATGAGGCAGCAGACACAGCAGAAGAACAAGCACTGGCTTTAAACCTGGCAGCCCCACTGCTCTGCAAACTACTTACTCTGACTCATCTCTCCCTTCTCCTCCTGGGGGCCTCGGGGTGAAGGGCCCCTGGGAGGTCATTAATGACCACAGCACCAGGTTCTCAGAAAGCATAAGGCAGAGGCATTGCCACTGGCTGCTGAAGTCATGGACTCGTACCCAGCAGTACGCACAGCTGGCACTCAGCAGGTGAACAGGTAGTACCTGGCTTCAGCCCCTCCTCTTCCTTACAAGGGTATGACCCTTACCTGAAAAGCTTCCTCTTCACTTCACGGCTGGTCCCTCAGCCCTACTCCAACCATTCTTCCCTCCTCCCTTGTCCATAGCACTTGTCAGCTCCTAAGGATTCACTGACCCAGGCGCACAGGCCAAGAACTCACACACTGACCTCCCTGAATGAAAGAAGAGCTCTGCTTACCCAGACAGCTTTCTCACTTTCTCCTCCCTCCACTATGGTGGTCTGTGACCTGATCTGATACACAGGGCAGACACTTCTTTCTGTATGTGTGAAATTTTCACATAAGGGCTTTACTTTTAAACTCATTCAATTGGAAAATACTAATAACGAGAAAAACAAGTTCACGTCAGGGATTCTTTTTTAAATTCTAGCTGCATCTTGGGATGAACACAATCATTTTGTTTGTTTGTTTGCTTTGGTCGTTTTGAGACAGGGTCTCCTGGTAGGTCTTGCTGACCTGGAACTTGCTGTGTAGACCAAGCTGGCCTCAAACTCACAGAGATCCACCTGCCTCTGCCTCCTGAGTGCTGGGTTTAAAGGTGTGTGCCACCAGACACCTCCCTTTGTCTGGTTTTCTTACACAGGTGCTAAGGATCCAAACTTAGGTCTTCATCAAACTTGTACAGTAAGCACTAGACCACTAAATCACCTGCCCAGTCCCTAAATACGCTTCATAAAGTAAGAAAACCCTCAGCACTTGATTCTTATTCAACAATACAAAAACATTAGCATAAAGGAAATGAAATACAAATGGAAACAACACAGACACTAAGTAGACAAAGAAAGTAAATGTCCTCCTGTCTCTTATATGTAACTCACCACCCAAGATAAATAGACAAATGAACAGGAAGGAAAGAAGCTCCTACATCAGACTTTTTAAATAACTACTGATTCATATAGCCTTTGTCAGCTGGGAGCTGTTGCCCCCACCAGCTGCCAGAGGACACTGAAAACACAGCAAATGAAAAGAGCTTCCACGTAATAAAATCAGTGGTAGGTAGAACTCTTGCTTAGCATCCAAGAGGCCCCCAGTTCCACTGAAGAAGAAAAAAAAAGAACTGAAGGATCAGCCAATGTTTAACATTTTTTAAAAATTTTTATTTATTCTTTTTATTTTATTTTTTTTACATGTATGAGTGTATGCCTGCATGTGAGTGCACCTGTGTCGTGCAATGCTGCAGAGGTCAGAAGAGGGCTTCAGGGCTTCGGATTCCCCTGGAACTGGAGTTAGGGATGGTTCACAGCCACCATGTAGGTGCTGGGAATTGAGCCCAGGTCCTCTGCAAGAGCAGCCAGTGCTCTTAACCACTGAGCCACCTCTCCGGCCCCCCCCCCCAATGTTTAACATTTAAAAAAAGGGGCATCTGGCTTTACAAAATTCACATTTCTCTCCATAAGCCAAAAAGAGTTGTTACAACTATTGCTCCTGGGCTTGGCACTTGCCACCAAGTCTGATGACCTGAGTTCAATCCCCAAGACCCACATGGTAGAAGGTGAGAACTGACTCCTAAAAGTTGCCTTCTGACCTCCACATGTGTGCCCCAGGGCTCATGCTGCCTCCCAAAATAAATAAGTGCTTTGGGGAGCTTTAGTGGTTTTTTGAGATAGGGTTTCCCTGTAGTCCCTGGAACTCACTACGTAGACCAAGATGGCCTGGAACTCGCAGAGATCCACCTGCCTCTGCCTCCCAAGTGCTGGGATTAAATAAAGTGTGCCACCATGTCTGGCTAAATGTAGTTTTGGGGGTTTTTTAGATGTTGTTCTTTAAACAAACACTTCAGTAAAAGTAGATTTATAGGCTAGGTACCACCTTTAAGTCCCAGCACTCAGGAGGCAGAGGCAGGTGGATCTCTGTGACTTCCAAGGCCAGCCTGAGCCTGATGACAAGCAGGGAACTGCAGAATGCTATGCTTATTTTTCCTCGTGCACAACTTTGCTGGGAAGCAGCTCCCGCTCCTAGCCCTGCCATTTGGACTCATTCTCATTTGCTGGTAGGTGTCTCAACACAGAAACACATCTCAACTGGCTGGATATAGTACTACTCAGAGATGGAAGTACCAACTTGTGTTCCTAAGTTCAATTAAAACCAGAAAGCTCAAGATCATATTTTAAAAGCCAAATCCTGCTGGTCATGGTGGCTCACCCCTGTAATGCTAGCACTCAGGAGGCTGAGGCAGGAAGATAAGGCGTTCATGCCAGCCTGGGCTACAGGAGGCCCTTCCTCAAAACAAACAAGTGGAGTTCTCACTGCATTCAGTGCTTAAGGGTCTCTAGTCAACAGTTTGTTAACACACTTGTGCAAGGGGCCTCCAGTGCTGGCCAGTGGGGGTGGGGCTGGGGGCTGCTTCTCCCACCAGGGCTAGAGAGTAGCATATATTCCCCTCATTTCTGTCCCCTCTACTGCTTCAGAGCAGGTCTGAGATCCTGTTAGTCACCCCGGCAGAGGGAGCGGTGGCAACCTCTGAACTAGTCTGCATTCTCCTGCCCAGTGGAAGGAGGAGGATGCTCCTTCCACTGTGAAGACTGCAGGGTGCTCTGGCTTCCCTTCTCTTGGAACAGAGTCAGAGACGTGAAGGGACAAGGGCTGCCAAACTCCTCCAGAGCCTGGGTCTGCATGACACCAAGAGATGGGGGTCCCCAAGGACCTGCACCAGAAGAGGTGGGGCTAGAGGAAGGGAAGGAGTATATGCTAGGCAAATCCCTCTCCCCATCAAAGGAAAGCCCAGCAGAGAGACATGCAAGTTCATTTAAGGGTTGTTTACCACTCAGTCCCTCTGGCATGTTCTGACTTCCTCTGGCACCTAAGAGGCTGATCCAACCAAGATCCCAGCCTTCCATCTCACACATACAGAATCCCAGGGAGCTGCCAGCCAAATCAGGAGATCCAAACACATGCCCCCAGTGTTCCCAGGGATGTGTCCACCATGAGAGGCCCCTGGTGTTCCCAGGGATGTGTCTGCCATGGAAGGCCCCAACTAGACAAGAGATGTCTGGGAAGGCCAGGTCAAGCTACTTGTCTGAGGGAGATGGGAAAGGGCAGCAGCTCTACACTAGGTTTGTTTTTGTTTTGTTTGTCTTTTTGAAACAGGGTTTTCCTGTAGCCCTAGCTGGCCTGGAACTTGTTATGTAGACCAGGCTGGCCTCAAACTCACAGAGATCCACCTGCCTCTGACTCCCAAGTGCTGGGATCAGAGACATGTGTCACCACGCCCAGCTCCCCAATAGATCTTGAAGGAGACTTTGTATGAGTTTTCTTATACATGTCCTTAAGGCAGGAAGGCAAAAGCCCATGGCTGCAGCTCTGTAGAAAGTGACACAGCGTCCCCAACTGCCACACAGCATTCCTTCTGCCTTCCTTTTGTAGAGAACAACATAGCGTCCCTTCTGGGTCATAAAAGTTTTATGAGCTGGTAAAACTGCAAACTCTGCAGTGACTGATGGTTTCAGTACTGGCATTCACTGGCATTCACTGGCTCTGCTTCCCAAACCTTCCCAAGCACTCTCTGGACTCAACTCCACCCGGTCTGCTCTCTCAGGTGCTCCCACTGGTGGGCATGCAGCCTTCCTTTCAAATGCAGCACACAGAGAAGTCAGCCACTGCGGGGAACAGGCACTAAGGTTATCCACCCACACGGAATTTTATTTTTTAAAACATTTAAAGTTAATTTTATTGAGAATACTTCTCTAAGACTGTAATACTTTAAGCACCATTAAAGTCTTGGTACCATTAACTACATCAAGAAAAAACCTCGAGAAGTGGAGGGACATGAAATGGGTACTAATTCACAACATTTTTTTTTTTTTTTTTTTTTTATGTTTTTGAACCAGGGCCCCCCTGTAGCCTGAGCTGACCTGGAACTCACTATGCAGACCAGTCTGGCCTCAAACTCACAGAGATCCGCCTGCCTCTGTCTCCCAAGCGCTGGGGTTAAAGGCATGCGCCACCATGCCTGGCTAACACATGGGTTTTAATTTATATTATAACCAATGGCTATCACAATGCTACTGGAAAAGGGCACTAGAAAAGCTGATCGACCGTGGACTTAAAATATTACCAATGGGGACACTAGCAATCTGCACAACGGCAAAATGAACAACCAAGATTGTTGGTCTTCCAAGTTCCATGGTCAAGAAAGAGCTGAGCCTTGAGGAAAGTGACACACCAGAGAAAAAAAGCTTTGAAAGTCTCATCTTTATCCTCAGAAAGAGAGAGGAGCTGGCGGCCTGCCACTACCCACTCAGCAGCCACATGACCAGCAAGCAAGGTCCTTAAGAGAAGTATTTTCACCCTAGATTCCACGTTCAGTCATACTAAATCAAGTGAGAACAGAAGACCTCCTCAATCCTCACAGGGGGAAAAAAAACGTGTGTGTGTACCTGAATCATGTGAGTAATGTATAAACACACACACACGTAGAACAACCCTAGCAAACTGTCAAAAACAGAATCCAAAAAGAAAGAGTGGGGAGCACAAGAAAACTGGTGGCTCGGAAGAAGCCACAGGAGGGAGGTGTGGTCCACAGCAATCCAAAGGACACTCTCCACCCCCACCCACTTACACAGCTGTGTATCTACCTGCCCTCTCACTGGGTGCAGTCACAAGACTCAGGCTTCACAATGGATAATGTTTACATAACCACAGCTGTCATAAAAGTTACTCACTGGTTTTCAATTCTTTAAACCAACTTCATAGCTGAAGATGTAGCTCATCAGTAGAGCAAACTCCCAAATATTCCCAAGGCCCTGGGCTCCATCCCTAGTACCATAAACAAAGAAGAAGGAGGGGGAGGCGGCCTGCATTGTAGTCACACAACATAAATGTAACTTTGACAATATAAAATTGGTGAATTCTTCTAACTCAAGTGAAAATTTAAAAGATATAAAGAATGGGTCTGGCTGAGCACGGTGGGGTAGTCCCAGCACTTGGGAGGCAGAGACAGGTAGATCTCTGTGAGTTCCAGGCCAACCTGGTCTACATAGTGAGTTCCAGGACAGCTGGGGCTACCGGGAGACCCTGTCTCAAAAAGACCAAAAAAAAAAAAAAAAAAAAACAAAAAAACAAGGGTCTGGAGAGATGGCTCAGTGGTTAAGAGCACTGACTACTCTTCCAGGACAGGTTTGGTTTCCAGCACCCACAAGATGGCTAACAACCACCCATAACACCAGGGGATCTGACACCCTCTTCTGGCCTCTGTGAGTGCGTGCATGTGGTACACTTAGAAACATGCAGAATAAAACACTCATAACACATAAAGAAAATAAAAATATAAAATCTTTTTAAAAGATATAAAGAATATTAAATAGGTGTTGGAGAGATGGCTCAGTGGTTAAGCACACTAGCTGTTCTTGCAAAAGACCCAGGTTTGAATCCCAGTACCCACATGGTGGCTAACAACCATCTGTAACTCCAGTTCCAGGGGATCTGACGCCCTCTTCTGTCCTCCACAGGCACTGCATGACATGGGTACATTTACACACATGCAGGCAATACACTCATGTACATAAAATAAAAATAACATCTTTAAAAGGTCTCATTAGGGGCTGGAGAGATGGCTCAGCAGTTAAGAACACTGACTGTTCTTGCAGAAGACCCAGGTTCAATTCCCAGCACCCACATGGTGGCTAAAAACCGCTCTTAACTCCAGTTCCAGGGGAATCCAAAGCCCTCCTCTGACCTCCGCGGCATTGCACACCACGGGTGCACTCACATACATGCAGGCAATACACTCATACACATAAAATAAAAATAAAGTATTTTAAAATAAAATTTAAAAAGTTTGTATACATTTGCGATAAACAATCAAAAAATGAAGCCCTAATTCCATTTATAATAGCATAAAAAAGATATCCTGAATTGCGAATCCATTAATTTTGCTATGCAACTTTTTTTGCCATAATGAAAAAATGTGTACTCTAAAAACAGCTTTGAAAAATTTTAGCCGGGCATGGTGGCGCATGCCTTTAATCCCAGCACTCGGGAGGCAGAGAGGCAGGCGGATCTCTGTGAGTTCAAGTCCAGCCTGGTCTACATAGTGAGTTCCAGGCCAGCTGGGGCTACAGGGAGACCCTGTCTCAAAAAGACCAAAAAGAAAAAAAGAAAAATTTTAGAAAGAAAATGTTAAAGAGAAAGATGCATTCCTGAATAGGATGATGTCAATACTGTTAAGATGGCAAGACTCAACATATTAGATGAATCTCTATCAGAATCCCACTTATGCTCTTAACAGAAACTCCTATACATTCAAAACTCCATAGGAAAATACAGGGAACCAAAATTGGCCAAAACCATCTTGAAAAAGAACAAAGTTGTAATGCTCACCCTTCCTAATTTCAACACCTGACTACAAATAACAGTAATCAAGACACCGATACACACATAAAGATGGGCACATCCACGGAACACAACTGAGTCTAGAAATAAGCCAAACATTTATGGCCAGAAGCTGTAACAAGGGTTAGTTAACTTTCCTCACAGACAGGACAGGGTATCTTCAGAACACCTCATGGGAGAAGGATTTAGTTTGACTTGTGTTGGGGTCCTCTATTATGCAAGTAGAAGTCTCTTCACATCCAGATAGCTCACGAGCTCGGAAACTATGTGCTGCAGATTCCTTTCATAGCAGAGTGCCTTCCTGGCATCCTCCCTGACTCTTCTTTTAAAGTGCTCGCCACAAATACATGCCCTCCGGCACAGGAGCTACCAGGTTTTAATCAGGCGTTGTCTGATAGCCTGATAGAAGCCCACCGCCCTATGTAAATGAGGCATCCTAAAAGTACCTATCAGCTAAGACTTCTTCTGCTGTCTCTACACTATAAATAGTCCTAGTTTTACCCCAATAAAGTTGGAGCTGGATCACTCAG
>NW_008360325.1:1151281-1157159 GCF_000622305.1 Nannospalax galili | reverse complement strand
CCGGGAGCCCAGGCGCGCTCCCCACATCGCTTGCGGCCAGACTCATGCCGGGACTAGCCAGGTGTGGCGGAGACCCCAGGGTGCCCACACACACCACGCCGGGGGTCCAGCGACCCGCCCCATAGACTTGGCTTTGAGAGGACACAGCACATTGTGGCAGAGCAGGGATGGCAGGGGTGGCTGGTTACATTTCACTCCAATGGCAGCCAGGAAGCAAAGAGAACTTGAGGTGAAACCAGGACAACGCTCACTCATGAAACTTACCCCTGGCAAACCACTTTCTCCAGAAAGGCCTACACCTCCTAAGGGTTCCACAATGTCCCAAAACAACACAGCTAGCTGGGGACCAAATACTCAAACACATGAAACTATAGGTACATTCTGTATCCAAAACAGAACAGACTCCAAGGCCATTCAATGGAGGAAAAACAGACTCCTTAACAAGTGGTGCTAGGACAGCTGGATATACATATGCAAATTTACCAGCAAAGCCCCTAGGTCTCATACAGTATACAACATACGGTATACCAAATGAATCCACAGCCCACATCTAAATGCTAAGGCCACACTGCTCCTAAGAGAAGACACACTTGCAACTCCAGCATTCAGGAGTCTGAGGGACAGGAGGGACAGGGAATATAGCCAGCTTGGGCTACACAGAGAGACCCTATCTCAAAAGATTAACCAAAGAAAGAAAAAGAAGGGAAGGGGAAAGCAAGGGAGGGGAGACTGGTATGAAACTTTGTGAGCTTGGATCTGGCAGTGAATTCCTAGCTGTGAAACCAAAAGCAACTAAAGAAAAATAAAGTGGACAACATTAAAATGAACTTTTGTGCTTCAAGGGTAGTTATCAAGAAGGCAAAATGAAGCCCTACAGACTGGGAGCGACCGTTTGCAAAGTGTTTGCAAACTCTTTGCTTCTGACACAGAACTTTGACCCTATAAATGACTCAAAATTCAACAAGGAAAAGAAAAATGATTCAATTTTAAATAAGCAAACAATTGGAATAGATTTTTTTTTTTTAAAAAAAGGAAAGAACTACAAATAGCTAATTGACCAAGAAAAGATGTTCAACATCAGGAGCCATTAGGAAGGCAAATCAAAACTACAAAGAGAAACCTACCCCCTCACTGAGTAAAATGAAAGTCAGACCACAGGGGTGTTGGAGGGGCCATGGAGAAACTGGGACCTTCCCAGTGCTGGCGGAAGGGTGTGACTGTTGTGGAAAACAATCCGGCAGTCCTCAAAACACCAAACAGAGCTGCCATTCCATGACCTGGCAATTCTGCTAAGCATATATGAAAACACATGCCCACACAAGAATTTGTACATAAATATTAAATAAACAGTATTTATAATAACCTAAAGGAACAACCCAAATGCCTAAAGAAATAAACCAAATTGATGAACGGATAAACACAATGTAGATTAGCTACACAACAGATTACTGTTCAGTAATGAAAACAGATATGCTACAACACAGGTTGAACCCTGAAAACACACAACTAGGTGAGCCAGGCTTGTGAGCTCACACCTGCAATTTGGGCACCGCAAAGGATGGTAGGCGATTCACCAGTTCAGTACCAGCCTGGGTTACAGAATAAGCCCCTGTCCTGTCAGAAGGAGGGAAGGAAGGTGGGGGGGATGGAGAGGGGAGAGAAGAGGGGGAGAAAGAGAGAGAAAGGGGGTAGCTAGTTAGAAAAACCCACGTGAATCACGTATCACACTCTCATTCGCATTTATGGAAATGTCTAGACTAGACAAACACATGAAGTAGCGCCATGACTGCTTGGAGCTAATTAGGGTGGCAGGGAAGATGGAGGCCACAGGTTAGGATGGGCTTCTTTTTAAGGCAATGAAAATGTTCTGCAGATGGATAGTTGTACAACTAAGAAACCACTGAAATCACACACTTTATTTTTTGTATGTTTGTGTGTATATGCATTTGTGCAGGGCTATGTACAATGCATGCACCCAATGCATGAGCATGTGGGGGCCAGACGTCAATGGCAGGTGTCATTCCTCAATCACCCCCCCACTTTATTTTCTGAGACAGTCCCATAACCTGGAGTACTGATTTGGCTAGGCTGGCCAGCCCTCACATGTCCCCCAGTTCTCCCAACCCCATCTCTCAGCTCTGGGATTACAGATGTGCATCCCACACGCAATTTTTTTTTTTTTTTTAAATATGAGTGTTGGGGATTCCAACGCAGACCTTCATGCTTGTGTAGCAAGCACTCTATTCTCTATTCACTGAGCCCTCTCCCCAGGCTGAATTACACAAATTAACTGGCAAGTTATATATGGCTTGTACCTCAAAAAAACTGTTACCAAGTAGCCAGGCACAAGTCTACATCTACAATCCTAGCATTCAGCAACATGAGGCAGAAGGGATCACCATAGGCCAGCCTGTGCTGCACAGTGACACCACACACACACACACACACACACACACACACACACCCTAATACCCCCAAAAATGAAGGAAAAAAAGAATTTTTTACTACTAAAATAAACCATTAGCTATAAAATTCCATTTTAATTTCTTATATATTGATGATAGACATCTAATTTTTATTATAAGTCCTCTTAAAATATTATTTCACAAGGACTATCTAAACTTTTTAAAGACAAACCTTGCTTTAAAAAAAATTCAGGCTGGATGTGGTAGCACACATCTTTCATCCCAGCACTTGGGAGGCAAAGGCAGGTGGATCTTTGTGAGTTCAAGGCCAGCCTGGTCTACAGTAAGTTCCAAGCTGCAGGGAGACCCTGTCTCAAAAAGGGAAAAAAAAAAAAAAAATCAGTACTTATAAAGGGAACTATATCCAGGCTTATCACTTTGGCTATATAAAAACAGCTTTTAAATTTTATTTATTTATTTATTTATTTATTTATTTATTTATTTTTGTTTTGTTGAGACAGCTAGCCTGGACTTACTATGTAGACCAGAGTAACTTCAATTTCGCAGAGATCTGTGAGCTACCACACCCGCCACGTAAAGCCACCTTGATGCCTGGGGTTTGGGAAGTATTTCAAACATCATTTACATTTATAGTAAAATGTGCTTCCTGACACCCTAACAGAAGAAGTGGGAGCAGAACATCCCAGCAACGTCCCCACCTGCGACCAGGTTGACAATATTTCCTACTCTACGAAAAGTGTTTCTTAGACACTTCCCAGAGTCATTTTAAATGCACACCAGAAAGCTTTTTCTGCTAAAGTATTTAAAGTACTTCAAAAATTTCATTTCAAATAATTTGGCTAAAAAACATCTATTTGTGACAGAACTGTAAAATTACTTAAAGAATTTCTACCAACCCACTGATTATAAAATCAACATCTTTATCAGTAGTGAATCACCAATGCAAAAGAGTATTTTGAATTTAAAATATAGTACATGCTAAAAAAATTCAGCCCCCAAACTGAAATTTCTTTAAACAAAATGGCAGAGGACGTCAGTTCTTTCACCCCATTATTTTCATGTACAGGGCAGTGGGCAGCAGATCAGAGGCCTTGCAAAGGGAGCTGCTGTGGTGAAGGCAGGTCTTATTTACCTTGGATTTCATTTCTGCTGGAAAACAGTTCTTGTTGCACTCTTGTTTATTTCCAATCGATTTCTCCCCAGGCCCAGGAGCAAACTAGGCTCCAGTCCCTTCAGACACAGTTTACACACAGCTGCTGGTCAGGAACAGCAACCCCTTCCTGTCTTCCCAGGGAGGAAGCAGACAGTGTCAGGCACCCTTTCCAGACTTCCAGCACAGCCAGGGGTGCCTGCCTCCCTTGCCCTCTTTAGCCATCTCTGGTGGTCCAAGGCCCACGCAGGCCTGCCCTTGTTTGCATCTCCTTGTTCTACTTCTCTAGGAACCTTGGAGAGAATGAACGTATAAAAACTGCAGCAGCAGCAAGGCTTCCAGATCAAAGAGTGAGCACAAGAACCCACAGCCACACATGTGGGCTGCACACCACAGAAAGCCCTTTACCCACACGGTCTGAAAAGGCCACCCAATCAGAGCACACCAGCTTTCTGAGGACAGAGCCTCCAGGACAAGCTGAGTGCCAGGAAAACATTAATTTGTTTCGTTTATCAACCAGTGCCTGGCACATCCTGAGTCCTCCATAAGCTATTTGTGGGCTGAGGATGTAGCTCAGTGGTACAGTGCTTACCTAGCATGCACAAGGTCCTGTGCTCAAATCCTCAGCCCTGCAAAAAAATAATTGTGGAATGAAGAAGAGCAGATTAGCACGTCCATACAGCTCTGTCCAGGAAAGCAAATGGACACGTGTAACTCAATTTAGCAGCTGCAAGGACAAACTTGCATATACGCTTCAGTGACTTGGTGGTCATCAGTGACACCTCTGGAACCTGAGTGCAATAAGCAGAAAGCAGGACGAGCATCAGCCTGTGGAAGCAGCTGTACCCCAAATCTGCTCCACCTCACCCCACCTCCCTCCTCTGCCCCACCCCACCTCTCCAGGATGCTTCTCTGTATAAGGAACCTTTCAGGACTAAGACAAAAAAATATGTTACCAAAGTACCAAGTTCTGGCACTGCCCTGCACATTGCCAGGGACACACCCTATTTCTCTTTAAAGTTTAAGATTTATTTTTATTTGTGTGTGTGTGTGTGAGAGAGAGAGTGTGTATACCACAGATATACACAGAGGCCAAAAGAGGGTATTGGATTCCTTGGCTATGGAATTACAGGCAGTTTTGACTAGACCCTGGTGCTGGAAACCAAGCTTGGGTCCTCTGAAAGAGCAGGAAGTGCTCTTAACTGCTGAGCCATCTCTCCAGCCCCACAACCTATGTCTTAGAGGTGAGACAACACTTCAAGTTTGCCAGTGACACAGAGTTCTAACCAGCCACAGACAACTGCAGAAAGACAGCAAAAAATCACCAGATGTTGGAGAAAAGCCTCTACCAAAGACCAAAGCAAGGAACTAAGCAAAAATAACTAAGAGACAACACAGAAACTAAAGAAAATGCTACATCAGACCTGTGGGGAGCATCACCAGTTCAAGGGCAGCCTAGGCAACATAGTAAGACCAGGCTGAAAAACAAGAAAAGGGGACTGGGGAGACAGCTCAGTGGTCCCTGCTGGGCAGCATGAGGACCTGTGTTCAGATCCCAGCACCCACGTGAAACCTTGGCATGGTATGAAGGCTGCAATCCCAGCACTGGGGAAGCGGAGACAGGTGCACCACAAATCTGGTTGGGCTGACAGTCCAGACCAATCTGTGAGCTCTGGGTTCAGCAAAGAGATCTTTTCTCAAAAAACATGGCAGGCCGGCCATGGTGACACACACCTTTAGTCCCAGCACTTGGAAGACAGAGGTAGGTGGATCTCTGTGAGTTCAAGGTCAGCCTACTTAGTCTACATAAGGAGTTCCAGACCCTGTCTCAAAAAGACCAAAAAAAAAAAAGAAACCGCAAAAAACAAAAACCACACATGCATGGTGGAAACCAACAGAGAAAGACAGCCAACACCCACCTCCAGCCTACACACGTCGACACACCAAGAACAAAAAGTCTGTGTCACATAGTATGTGTGCATGTCAATAAAAAATTAATAAAAATGTGTTTAAAAGTATTGCTTTCACGAAACAAGAACAAAATGGTATAAAAAGACTACTAATGAGGGGCTGGACAGACAGCTCAGCGGTGAAGAGCACTGACTGCTCTTGCAGAGGACCCAGGTTTGATTCCCAGCACCTATATGACGGCTACACACCGTCCTTAACTCCAGTTTCAGGGGAATCCAATGCCCCTCTTCTGGCCTCTGTGGCATTGCACAACATGGGGGTACTCACATACATGCAGGCAAAGCACTCATATACATAAAAATAAAAATAAATTAAAAATTGTGAAAATTAA
>NW_008360325.1:1141071-1151261 GCF_000622305.1 Nannospalax galili | reverse complement strand
TGCCTGCATGTATGTGAGCGCACCCGTGGAGGATCAGCTGAGTATTCTGAAAGTTTCCAGATCCAAACAGGTCACAAAGGCCCCAAATCTCAGCGGGCTCAGGCTTCTCACTGCCAACAACGGAAGAAAAGGCACAACTCCCCAACAGCTCAGGAAAATCATTTCCAACCCAGCATTCCATGCCCAAGCAACTGTCACTCTAGTTGGGAGGGAAAAGGTGTTTTTGTTTTGGACAGATCAGGTCTCAAACATTTACCTCTGATGAACTCTCTCAGGAAGCCACTAGAAAAATACACTCTACTCAGAGGAAAAAGATGGGATCCAAAAGGGAATTCGATAAAGGAGAGCAACACAAACCAACCCCACTAAAGCCAGGCGTGGCGATGCACACCTGTAATCCCAGCACTCTGGAGGCTAAGGATGGGAAGGCAACAGGGTCTCAAGCCTCCTACCATCCTCTAACCAAAAAAAGAATCCTTTAAAAATGGGAAAGAAATTTGTGGAAGGCTGCTCAGTAGTAGCCTACAAACAGCCGAAACAGAAACATGGAAAAAGTGTGTATTAGGGCATTCTATTTTAAAACCTACTATGAAATTCAGGACTCTTCACTGAAATTGAAGCTAAAGGGCAGGTAATTCACTCCAGTAACATAAAAATAATTCTCTTAGTAAAGACCCTTGTGTTAATTATACTATATGGCTTAGGTGATGATGTTTACCTAATGATAAGAAATGCAACACTGGGGGCTGGAGAGATGGCTCAGCAGTTAAGAACACTGGTTGTTCTTGCATAAGACCCAGGTTCAAATCCCAGCACCCACATGGCAGCAAACAACTGTCCGTTAACTCCAGTTCCAGGGGATCCAATGGCCTCTTCTGACCGCCGCAGGCACTGCACTACACAGACAGCCAACCTATATAAGTTGTTTGAACTTCATGTAATAATAAATAAAATACTAAAAAAAGAAGAAAGAAAGAAAGAAAGAAAGAAAGAAAGAAAGAAAGAAAGAAAGAAAGAAAGAAAGAAAGAAAGAAAGAAATGCAACACTGGCAGGAGCCAGGAAAACAGAAAGAAACCATGGTGGCTAAGGGAGGAGTCCGAGAGAGGGGGACAGGTGTTACGAAGGGGAAAATGGGAATATTTAACTTGGGAGGGAGGAAGGAGGGTTAGGGAGAGAGAGGTATGAAAAACCAGATGGAAATGTATTAGTTCAAAAGCCTACTGAAAATATCTGAACATGAGTGCATGTGTGGCACAAGGAACTGGAACTGACTGGGAAGCTCCTTCCTGAAGACCAGCTGTCTTGGTATCAGAGGAGACTATTCAAGCTGCTAAGGGAGAAAAACAATCAATGGTCCAACTCAGCTGCAAAGCCCAATAACCACAATAATGATTAGCACAGAAAACAACAGCAGTGCCATAGCGGCACTTTTATCTTGGGGGGTAATCAACAGCTACCTAATTGGACTTAAAGCCCACTCAACTGGAAGGAACTCATGTGTGGTACTGTAAACATAACCAAATACTCATGGCTGGAGAGGTCATAGATCCTAAAGAAAACCCTATGTCTGTCACATCCCTAGGCAAGTGTAACTACTTACTGAATGCTAAATATGGATCCTTCTATTTACAGACAAGCATACCTGTCACCACTCATCAAAGAAGCTTCTTTTTACAACAGATGGAGACTATTACAGAGATCCACAACTGGTCACACACAGAGAATATATGTCTGAGAGATGCCCAGCCCTAAGTGACACATCTACAATGGACCTCTACTTAAGGCTCACAGAACACAGAGGGACAGGGGGTAGGAAGAATACTAATGTAGCTCTCAACTCTCATCAGTGAAGCTTCCTTGTGAGAAAGAGGGCAATTAACACAGAAAGGTACAACTGGCCAAAATGTAGAAAATAAGAGATTGCAGAGTACATGTCCCTGGATAGGACGCCTACATTAAATCTCACCCACCCTAGGCTCAGGGACCATTGTGGAAGAGGGGGAGGAAAGATTTTTAAGAGTCAGGGGTGGTGGATGGCTACACAGAAACAGTTTTCAGGCTTCTGGGAACCTGCTCATAGGAACTTGCAGCAATGGTGACAGCATGCACAAGACGCAAGCAAACTCATCCCAGACAAAACCCAGCATGGAACTGGGGGAAATGGGGTTGGAGAGATGGCTCAGCTGTAGAGAGCACTAGCTGCTCTTGCAGAGGATCTGGGTTCAATTCCCAGTATCTACATGGCAGCTAACAATCATTGGTAACTCCAGTTCCAGGGGATCCAGTGCCCTCTTCTGGCCTCTACAAGCATTTCATAACATGGGTGCACTGAAATACACGCAGGCAAAACATTCATACACATAAAATAAAAAAAGAAATCTTGGGGCCGGAGAGATGGCATATACATAAAAAAAAATAAATAAAATTAAAAGAAAAAAAATCTTGCCAGGCATGGTGGCGCACGCCTTTAATCCCAGCACTTGGGAGGCAGAGGCAGGCGAATCTTTGTGAGTTTGAGGCCAGCCTGGTCCACATAGTGAGTTCCAGGACAGTTGGGGCTACAAGGAGATGCTGTCTCAAAAAAAAAATAAGAATGGCACCATGCACGGTGGCCCATGCCTTTAGCTCCAGTCCCCAGGAGGCAGAGGCAGGCAGTTCCTCTGTGAGGTAGAAGCTAGCCTAGTGGACTTAAAGAGTTCCAGGAGGGCTGGAACTAGGGAGATCCTGTCAAAAACAAAGTAACTACCAGCATCCAGGAGTGTTCCAAGGTAAGGCCCTCCACCCTGTGGGTGGAGGTGGGAAAGGGCTGGCTACCCTGACAAGTGGACTTCGGAGGGGCCCTGACACTTCTTAACAAGGTGTCCTGCTAGCCCCAGACCATCACACCGTCACATCCCAATTCCACACGACAGGGAAACCTGCCTTGGCTTTAGAGGCTCTGCTGTTTCTTCTTTGCTGCTGGCAGCAGGGTATGATCCAAATTTATCCCAGCAGAACCAGGAGACAAAGGTCAGAACCCAGGGCAGAAGTGGCAAAGGGAATGCTGGTTTGCATTGTCATTGTGCAGTACTACTCACTAAGCAGATGTGTCACACTAAGAAAGGTAAATTTAAATATGAAGAAAAGCAGCCCAGCAGTAACAGCAGCAGTGCTGTTAACGCAAACTTCTACAGCTAAGACTGCACAGATCTTCTAAGTCCATTTTAAATTCTAACGCTGGACTGTGGATTCCCATGGGTTTTTTTGTTTTGTTTTGTTTTGTTTGACTTTTTGAGACAGGGTCTCCCTGTAGCCCCAGCTGTCCTGGAACTCACTATATAGACCAGGCTGGCCTTGAACTCACAGAGATCTGCCTGCCTCTGCCTCCTGGGTGCAGGGATTAAAGGTGTGTGCCACCACACCCGGCTGATTCCCATGTTTTTAAAAGGCAAGAGAGTCAGTGGCCACTGCAGAAGTTGGGGGGGGGGGGAAAAAGACAGTGTGAAACTGCTCTGTCAGAAATACCTAACGCCGGGTGTGGGGAAAGGACCCACACAGGTCAGTGCTGACGGAAACCCAAAGAAAGCAAGTCAAGTGGCAGGCTGCAGCAAAGAGGCTGGTCCTGGTCCTGAGGGGGAGATGCTGCCCCTGACGGAGGGGCTGCTTCGGAACTGGAGGAAACGTTCAGAACTTGGTTTACTCAAGACAGTGAGCAAGGGACTGGGATGGTGAGAGGGCCTCTCAAAATTTCTACCTTCTCCAGCCTAGACTGTGACATTGGAGGGCCGAGTCACCTGAGAGGAAGGTGCTTCACCTTCACGTGCTCTCCAAGAGAATCCAATCCAGGTGCAACATTTGAAGGAAATCATAATTCAAGTCTTTGAGTTTCTAAATTCATTCCTAAGAACAGCAAAAAAATTCCAAAGTTCCCTATTATATAATCAACCCTTTTGGACAGTTTTAATCTAAAAACAATTGCCAGTTACCCATCAATAAAAACAACCAAAAACCTAACTGCCACCACTGCTTAAAAATCAGACTGAAAGGGAGATCTTACTTACATGAGGTGTACTTATACACATGCTGGACAAATACTCATACACGTAAAATAAAAATAAAGATCTGAAGCCCTCTTCTGGCCTCCAAGGGCTCCTGCATGCATGTGGTACACATAACACACACTCATACATACAATAAGTACATCTTAAAAATTAATCAAATAAATAACTAAAAATAAAAAATAAGTCCATAATGGCCAGTGAGATGGATCACTGAGTGTAGTAGACACTTGCTGCCCAGTCTGACAACCCAAGTTCAATCCTCAGAACCCACATGGTCAAGATATAACTCATGCAAGTCATTCTGATCTCCACACATAAGCCATACATGCACCCATCCACCCACACAATAAATAATAAATACAACTTTCAAATAAGTAAATCAAAGCTCAAGGTGGAAAAGGATGCAAGCTGCTCTAACAGGAGTTCAGATGAGATTACACAAACATGGTGTTTTAGGTTCTAAATTCTTTTGGTTTTTTTCATCTGGACCCAGGCTGATCATGAACTCCCTATGTAGACAGGATGACCTGAGTTCTGATCCTCCTGATTCCTTCTTTAGTGCTGGGATCACAGGTGGCACCACCACGACAGGCAGGTACAGGCAATGTTGGAAATCCAATTCAGGATTTCATACATGTTAGGCAAGTTAAGCTAAACTCCCAATCAGTTTTTCTCATTCTTAAAAAAAAAAAAAAAAAAAAAAAAAAAATCAAAGCTGGGTGTGGTGGTACACACCTTTAAACCCCAACCCTCAGGAAGCAGAGGCAGGGGATCTCAACGTTAGCCTGGTCTCTGTAGAGTTCCAGGCCAGCTGGGGCTACAGGAAAACCCTGTCTCAAAAACAAAGAAAATAATAAAAGTAAAAACCTGTAATTGGTGTGCTGGACAGCTTCAGTTGTCAACTTGACAGACCTGGGTTGAAGGAGCCTCAATTTGGGAATTACCTCCATTGGACTGGCCTGTGGCCATGTCTGTGGGGCATCTTCTTGATTGTTGGGTGGTGTGGGAGGGCCCAGCCCACTGTGGGTGCTGTCACCCCTGGGCAGGTGGGCCTGTGTTGTATAAGAAAGCAGGCTGAGCAGGGGCCAGGGGAGCAAGCCAGTAAGCAGCGTTCCTCCATGGCCTGTGTTCTATCTAGCGCCTGCCTCCAGGCTCCTGCCCTGAGTTCCTACATTGGGCTCCCAGGAAATGCAAGCTCAATAAAGCCCTTCCTCCCCAAGTTGGTATTGCTCAGAGTGTTTTGCCATGGCAATGGAGAAACAAACTAGAACAATTGATTTCATCCAAAAGAACCTTTTAATGTTATCAGTCTCAAAAAATACTCTCTGGGGCCAATGAGCTGTCTTAGCAGGTAAAGGCACTCTGGCATATCTGATGTCCTGAATTCAATCCCCAGAACCCACATGGTGGAGAGAGCTGACTCCTCCAGACTCTTCTTTGACCTCCAGGTGCACACTGTAGCATATGTGCTCATACATACACACTAAATAAATTAAATAAAAAATCTTAATATTTTCTTCCTCTTTACCAAGAAATGCATTCAAACTTCTTTCTCAACACATTTAGTACAGTTTGGAATTAGTCTTGCTCACTCCCCAATTTATCCCACATCATTGATGTCAGCATAGACAGGCGACTTTGGGCCTCCCGCCCTCCCAACAAGAGGCTGTGCTGAGGTGGAAGGCAGGAGAGGAACTGCCTGCTAGCCGAGCTCTCTAACTTGCACTTGAGTGCTGTGCCCGAGGAGCAATTCACCCGCACAGTATAAACTCTTCCAAGTAGGTGGCCCACACAGTGGTATCCTGACATGAGTACAATTCTTCAACTGCAATTTTGTTTATTTAAAGATTTAACTTAGACACTGCTGTTTGTTCGCTTTACGGCCCAACTGTCCATGAAGTGGTTTGAGGAAAGAAAAAGTAGGACTGGCTTGTTAATGTTTAATGTCTCCTCTGTCCTATCTCATGTCATGTACTCAGTGTCAATATGCATTTCAAGAAGGTATTTATAAAATCGAAACCATGTTGACCTCATTTGTATCACTCAATCCCAACATTTCCCTACAATTTAGATCTTATTAAAGATCAGTTCCCTAAATCTCTCATTTTAAAAAGTATTCTGGTATTCCACAAACATTTTTCTTTTTTTTTTTCAGGTTAGCCTCAAACTCCAAGAGATTTGCCTGCCTTTGCCTCTCAAGTGCTGCGATTAAAGGTGTGTGCCACCAAGCCCGGCTCTTCCACAAACATCTTATACAGAGAAACCATTGAGTTTCAAGGCATTCTGATGTTTGGCACCTCAGGTCTTACTAAATGCTGAGGCCCTTGTCACTGGGCTGGGCATCCTGCACAGTTCAGGAAGAGAGTGCAGAATATATATCAACTGGTGATGAGAAAAAACATTTAGTGAGGCTGGTGGGGATGGCAAGTGGTAAAGGAGCTTGCTGTCAAGCCTGAGGACCTGAGTTAGATCCCCAGGACCCATATTCTGGGAGGAGAGAGCTGACTCACTAGACCTGCACACCAGTGCTGTGCATGCATGTATACCCCTCCCCTCACAGACACACCCTAAAAAAACGTAAAAAAGAAAAAGGCAGCCGGGCGTGGTGGCGCACACCCTTAATCCCAGCGCTCGGGAGGCAGAGGCAGGCGGATCTCTGTGAGTTCAAGGCCAGCCTGGTCTACATAGTGAGTTCCTGGACAGTTGGGGCTACAGGGAGACCCTGTCTCAAAAAGACAGGAAAAAAAAAAAAGACCAAAAAAAAAAAAAAAGAAAAACAAGGGATTAACCAAAAGGCTAAAAAGACTTGTTCTATTCAGTAAGAGGAAGCACACAGCAAAAGATGCCCAGGATAGGGAACTGTGAAGCCACAGTGCCTGTCTCCTGGTCTGCCGGCCACAGAGGCCTGTCCAGTGAAGTAAACTGGGATTTCAAACAGCAGCTCCTCCAAACAATATACTTGAGGTATGAAAAAATACTCAACACGGGAAAACATGTTTCTATAACAAAGATAAAAGCATATTCACCTCGTTTGGTTGTTTATATTTGTTGCTATTTACCAGTGGAAATTTTAAAGTGTTTCATATGCTCTGCTTCAAAGAGTTTCCAATTTACATTTTAAAAAATAGCTTAAAGAAACACATATGCAAAGCAGGGTGTTTCCAACTTTTAATTAAGGTCCAGAATTTCATAGAGGAAACCAATCAAGCTATAAACATAATCAAAGGAAAATTAAAGGCAAAGTCCTACAATGAAAACGAAAGAGATGCATCCAATGCGATCACTGTGGCAACAAAGAACAGAAATCATCTCGGCTGGGGAGATGGGCCAGCAGTGAAGAGCACTGGCTGCTCTTACAGTGGACCTGGGTTCGATTCCCAGCACCCACATGGCAGCTACAAACCGTCCTTAACTCCAGTTACAGGGGAATCCAAAGCCCTCTTCTGACTTCCACAGCATTGCATGACATGGGTGCACCCACATACATGAAGGCAATACACTCATACACATAAAATAAAAATAACATTTTTTTAATTGAAAAATTTCTATTATAGTCCCAAAATTTCCCCAAAGACTTTCCATCAGTCTCAAAATCTGAGCTGAATCAGTCACTTTCTTAAGTTTCAAGAATTGTATCTGGTCATTAGGTATGTTGCAAGACCGGCAGTGGGGAGACTGGCCCTTTGCAGGACAGTTTATCACAGGCTTTGAACCTGGCAAAGAATCTCAACACTGCACAGCTGACAGGTGCTCCCTGAGCTAAGTCACTCTGTTTGACACTGGTACACTTGGTAGTGCACTAGTAACAGTTTATTAGAAAGACTACCCTCTGCCTTGCCATCACAGTACCTAAACAATGATACACAGGATTTTTATTGATCACACACCACTTCAGTGTTACGATGGTTATATGTGAACATAGAGCAGTACAAGGCACTTCTGAAATGTACTAGAATTTCATTAAGCTCTATAGTTTTGCTTTTGTTATTGCTCATGGGATGGGCTGTCATGTAGCCCAGGCTGGCTTCAAACTCACCATGTAGCTGAGGCTGGCCTTAAATTCTTCATCCCCTAGTCTCCACTTCCAAAGTCCTGGGATACAGATATGTGGCTTCACACCAAGCCTGCTCTATAATTTAAATTTATACTTCTGTGGGAACTGAGCTAAGAGAATAATGCAATTTGTTTGTCATCACAATATCCCAGGGCCACACACAATTCTGAAATTCTGTCTACATTACAGCAACAGTGTCTGTTTAGGTTTGGAAAGGTCAGATCTTACAAAATCTGTCCTTGTCATGTGCTGAGAGCTTCCTCCAGGGAAGCCTGGAGTGTCCCATGTGAGCACCCAAGCCTTCAAGCCCATCCCTACCTATGTTGTGCAGGTCCCAGACCACAAGCCACCAGGACCACACCTCATCAGTGAAGCGGCCTTCCTTCTGCCTCCTCCCCAGTCCTGTTACTCACATGCTAGGACACAGCTGAACCTGACTGTGGAATTGTGTGGATTTCAGTATCCAGTGCTCAGAATGGAAGACAAATAGAACATTCAGAAGTCTCACACTGCAACATACTCTAAAGACCTCGCTTTCAAGCAATGCTGAAGTCAGTCAATTATCCAACTGGAAATCATGTCGCTGATAAATGGAAAGCCAGTACTCTGACAGCGGATCCCCTATATGTAACCATCGTGGCTCCTAACAAAGCTGCAGACTGTCCTGAGGCATGCCTGGACCACCTCCTGCTGCTGTGCACACACGGAGCAACAGCACAAGGACCAGCAACCAGACAGAAGTCCTCTAAGACCGCTGCAATTTAAGTTCTAAACAAAATTCCCGTCACCACTGAGGCAGAGCAGGATGCTTCAGTGTGGAACACATTAGTTTCCTCGTGTAAGTATGAGCTCTATCAGTCCCAAAGATTAGAAATTACTGGTTCAAAATGCACAGTCCTAGCCCAATGATGTCCAATGAAGCAAGCGACCCAAGGGCAAGGGCTAGGGAGTTCGACCTGAACCTAGGACTGCCTTCCTCTTACTCCGAGGGATGAGGCAAGTGGCCCCGCTATGCTTTTACCGGTCTCTGGGGCTCTAGTATCACTAACTCAATCATGTATTTGTCCCAATAAAGTCCAAGAGGCTAGCAGACCCATGCCTGCAGTATCCCTGAATAAACAACATACCAAGATTAGATGGAGCAAAGTTTTCAAGTGACAGTTCCGGCTATCTAAATACACGGATCTGGCACGAAGGGAAAAATAAGCTATTTGCTCTTGCATCATGTAGTTGAAATAAAGCTTTCCGTATCCTAAGATTCCCTTGCAGGTGCTCAGGCCTTGGACATCAGGAGCTGTAGACAGGCTGACACCTGGGAGGGGGTCCTCGAAGGTGAGCTGCCAAGGCGATGACCACAAAAAGCCCACGGGAGGCGGGGGGACTAGGGGTGGGGACGCCAAAGGCACAGTGGCTGCCCTTCCACCGGGTAGGACACAGGGCTAGGAGGGGTAACTCCAGGCAGGCTCCGGACCCTAAAGGCTAGCGGGGCGGGGGCAGGGCGGATGTCCTAGGGAGCGCTGCAGGAAATGATATCCAGACTCGGGAGGGTGGGTCTAGGAAACGGCCAGGGCGATGGCTCGGAGTGGGGGGAGTGCGAACAGAGGATGGGGCCGCTCCCGCGCGCGGGGCCAAGGACCCTGGCCGAGGGGAGGGCACCGGGGCTAGGAACCAGGGCCGAAGGGAGGGCACCAGGGCCGGAGACCCAGGCCGAGGAGAAGAAACCCAGGCCGACGGGAGGGCACCCGGGTCTAGGGCACTGGGGCCGGGGACCCAGGCGAGGGGCGCACACTCACCCCACTCCAGGAACTCGGCCACATACTTGTCGCGGCGCAGCGCCGAGTGACTGCACTCGGTGTACAGGCACACCAGCACGTCCAGCAGCGTCTCCACGCTCAGCGCGCTCTCGTTGCGCCACGGCCCGTCCAGGAGCAGCTGCTCCAGCTTCTTGAGCCGCACCTTGGCCGACATGGTGCCGCGCGGCCCGTTCCCCGCGCGCCGGCCTCTCGCCGCCCGTGCGCCCCGGCCTCAGTGCCAGCCCGCCTGCGTCGTCGCCGCTCGGCCTAGGCCGACATTTTGCGATTCGTCCCGCGGGCAC
>NW_008360325.1:1112351-1140940 GCF_000622305.1 Nannospalax galili | reverse complement strand
AGCCAACCAGGGAGCGGCCAGCGCGGCGCAGCCAACCACCGCGGGGCCGGCGCTGACTTCAGCGCGCCGCCCCGTCCTCGGCCCGCGGAGACGCACGGCGCTTGGGCCTCGCGGCTAGCCGTAGGGGCCGGGCGCAGAGTGCGCCGCTGTGATTGTGGGTGGCACATGCGCAGGATGGCACATGCGCAGAGGCGCCCGGGTAGGGCGTTGAGTTGTGAGGAGCGTGCGCAGAGGCCGTGGTGCGGATCTTGGGGCTGCGGATTAAGGCGGGCGTTGCGGAGGAATGGGGAGTCGGTACCGCTCTGCAGGTGGCTGGCGGCGGCCTCGGGCCGTGTGTTGCACCGCTGCGCACCGAGCCGGCGTGCATGGTTGCTGCAGGCGCGCAACCCCGGGTGTCTGCTCAGGTCCTGGCGACCTCTTAGGAAGTAAGCTCGTGTCTCCAGGCCAGTCGCCGCCCGTGCGTGCTGGGAAGATTGATGGAGAACATCCCTCCCAGCAGACACCCCCAGCCTGCAAAGTGCAGGAGCGCTCGGGGGGGACACGGGGCCCTGGGAGGGGTGCTTCTGAGCAGAGCAGGGGCGTGTGGTGCAGCGGAGGAGGGTCAGGAGGGTTTACAAGCTGAGAATAGCCTGTGGCAAAGCGCCCTGTGGGGAGACAACAGCAGCAAGACGCACCGGAAGTGACTGAGGGTCCCTGGAGCCGTCTGGGCTGCAGGAAATGTGGTATGACTTGGTTGGGTTCACACAGGCCCACATATATGAACCTCCGAGCTGTCCTCCACATCAGATCACTTACATGTACGTTTATAGATCCTTAGGTTTGGGGGGTTTTTTTTGGTCTTTTTGAGACAGGGTCTCCCTGTAGCCCCAGCTGTCCTGGAACTCACTATGAAGACCAGGCTGGCCTTGAAATCATAGAGATCCCCTGCCTCTGCCTCCCGAGTGCTGGGACTACAGGCGTGTGCCACCACGACCGGCAGATCCTTAGTTTTTTAAAACAGGCAAGGAGCTGGAGAGGTGGCTCACCGGTGAGGAGCACTGGCTGTTCTTGCAGAGGACCGGGGTTCCAATCCCAGCACCCACATGGCAGCTGATAACCGCCTGTAACTTCAGTTCCAGGGCATCTGACGGTCTCTTCTGTCCTCAGCAAGCATTGCACGACAGGGTTGAACTTACATGCAGGCAATACAGAGATATACATAAAAATAATAATAAAGAAAATATTTAAAAACCACAAAGTGGTCCCATATTGAGTAGTGTGTTGGGCAGAGCAAAGTCCTCATCAGAGAAGTATTGGAGATCTGTTAAAGTATGGGGGGGGTCTGGTAATAAAGTATATTCATCAGTTGGTACCCTTTTTTACTGTATGTGTTTGATACCTCAATATTTTTTCAAAACAAAAGCCAAAAAGATCACCCTACCCAAAACTAGAGTCTGAGCAGTTTTAGAATAAAGACCAAAAGTAGGGTGACCAGATAGCTGGATTTGTCTGGACTTTTCACTTGCCTCCCTACCCCAATCTGGGATGCCTCTCCCAACGGCCTCTAGTATGTCTGCTCATCCCAGATCTGTTTCTCTATGACCCTTCAGGCCCACCTTGCTTAAGCCCCTGGGGCCTATCACAGAACTGTGTACCCTGTAGGCGTTCCTTGAAACAGTGGGTCCAGGTCCTTGTCTGCTTGCCTGGGACTAGAAACCTTTGTCCCTCAGTTTCCTCAGATGTTTGAAAAAACAAAAGCTACCTGTACATCAGTGGGTTTTGGAAAGGATTCAGTGAGTCATCACCCACAGAGCACTTTGCCTACTGCTGGGTTCATAATAGAACTCAAATTTCAGTGGTTGCTGTTGTGCGGTAGGGTTATTATTTTAGAAAGCAGGAAGTCTGACCAGCCAATGGGTGGAATAGCCTTGGCCAAGTGTTGGCTTTTGGCCCCTAGACCACAGAAGCCAGCTGCCAGTGTTCTCTGGCCTCCATGAGAGTCCATGATGTCCTTACAAATAAATGGCTTGGCCTAGACTATGTTTCTGAGCTTTGTGACCAACACACCACCCCCACTCCAAACTGGCTTATCTTAGCACCCCAAAATGTACACAACACAGTTACTTCAAGCTGCAAGCAAAGACTTGGTTCAAAAATTAGAATGTCCAGCTCTACAGACCTAAACCTCTGAATTTTATTTGATTTGCACTTTTACCCCTGCACCCAGCTTGGGCCCTTTGCACCAGGATAAGTGATGGTTAGAGGGCAGTAAGCTGGGTGTCTTCCCTGTTCTTTCCTCAACCTGTCATCCAGCTCAGTTTGCTGCCACTCCCTAAGCTGTGCCAGGAGGAGGAAGGCGATGTGACCAGAAGGGTTCCAGTCCTTTGGGCTGGTAGAAAATAAAGATGACTCCCTCTTTAGGCATATTCATGGGCTCTTCGGGGCAGGGGTGGGGAGATCCCTGTTGCCTTCCCTCCTGAGTTCCCTTAACCCAAGCAGATGTGTCACTTTCCTGGGTAAGTGTTGACCTGGTGGCTGTAGGAGCCCTTCTAGAGGGTCAATCAGTGCCTAAAGTGACATGCTGATATCTGTCTTTCTGAGAATGCCGTGCTCTGCCTGCAGCAGGATCAGCTCACCAAATCCTCTTCTTTGCCTCTTGGTTCAGAGTGTGGGGCAGGTTTCCAAGCTTTTCCTTTTATAATCTACATAAGCAATCTGGAAGATTAACTCTTGATTCCTGAGAAGTCCACATCTGCATAGATGTATAAACAAAGGAGTGTGGCTGTGTGCCAGTAAAACTTTATTTACAGAAGAAGCAAATGGCTTAGGGCTGTAGTTGGCTGACTCTGGCGTCATAGCACAGGCTGTCACAGTGGGATTTCAGGTCAGTAGCCACAGCCTTTGTATGAGGAGACAGTGGAATCTGACTACATGAAACAAAGTTTCCCTTTCTCAAAATCAGTGTGAGAGACTTGCCATTTGTGCCTGAAAGGGTCCTTTCAAGTCACTAAGAACAGGTAATCAATCCCAAAGAGAAATGAGCAAATACGAACAATGAAATACCCAGAAACCCAAAGGATCAATCAACAGATGGGAATTTGCTTGATCTAACTGGTACTAAAATACTAACTTCTGCCTGTAATTCCAACATTCAGGAGGTGAAGGCAAGATCACTGGGAGTTCTAGACCAGCCTGGGCTACAGAGTGAGACCCTGTCTAGAAAAGAAAAATATTGGGGGTGTGGGGGGGTTACTGGAGCTGTAATTCAGTTGGTAGAGTGCTTGCCCAGCATGTGCAAGTCATGACATAGCACACAGGCCTATTTCCCAGTAGAGGCAGAAGGATCAGAAGTTCAAGGCCCTGTTTGGCTACTTCAGATTCAAGGACAGTCTGCCATACATGCATCCCTGTCTTAAAAAAATAAACGAAACCGGGCATGGTGGCGCACACCTTTAATCCCAGTACTCGGGAGGCAGAGGCAGGCAGGCAGATCTCTATGAGTCCAAGGCCAGCCTTGGTCTACATAGTGAGTTCCAGGACAGCTAGGGCTACAGGGAGACCCTGTCTCAAAAAGACCAAAAACGAAAAAAATAAAAATTAAAAAAAAAACAGCCAGGAGTGGTGGCACAGGCCTTTAATCCCTGCAGAGGAGGCAGAGGCAATTGGATCTTGTGAGTTCAAGGCCAGTCTGGCCTACTTCGTGAGTTCTGAGCCAGCCAGAGCTACAAGGAGACCCTGTCTCAAAAACAAAAATGATGAAAACAAAGTATATGAAATAATGACAGTGGAAATAGGGGATATAATGCAGTGACCCCTCCCTCTCTCCTTGAGACAGTAGACAGGATGAATGCTCCACTACCCCTCCCCCAGCCAGGGCAGAACACTGAGAGGAACCAGTGAGGTCCCTGAGGTGCGGAGGCACTGAGGGCTGAGGAGACTAACTCTCAGGACAGCAGAGCAGATACCCCAGAGAGAGTCAGGGACTCAGGGATCCAGCAGCCTGTTACCCAGTGCTCACAGAAGAGGAAAATGTCTGAGGCCAGGGAAATTTCTGAAAGATTAGAAGACATGGTATCTGGGGTTCATTCAGACAAAAATGTTTCCCATGAATCAGAGTAGAAAAACCCATAATTCATGGACACTGGATAGAAGTCTCAAGAAGGTTGTGTTAGTCAGCTTTCTGTCACTGTGAAAAATGGCCGAGGGAAAACAACAACTTAGAGGAAGAAGCACTTATTTTGGCTCCAATTGCTAGTCTGTGATTACTTAACATTGTTTCTGGGCCAATGGGAGGCAGAACATCATGGCAAGGAGCATGTAGGCAAAGAAAAGATTCTCACTTCATGGCAGCCAGGAAGCAGAGAGAGGGAGAGGAAAGATCCAAGTGTCCAGTATCCCCTTCATCAACATGCCCACAATGACCTATTCCATCAACTGGACCCCGCATCCTGAAGTTTCCACCACCTCCTCCTAGCTTCCCTAGCTGGACAGCAAGCATTCCACACAGGAGCCTTTGAGAGAACATTCTAGATACAAACTGTAAGAGTTGTGCCTTAGAAGTGGGATCACCACTACTTGGAATCCATCCACTACCCCCCTACCCTCAGCCAGACTTTCTAGACTGACCTGTGAGACTCTGGGTTCAGCCCAAAGGTTGGGGGAAAGGATGGGGAGGAGAGGGAAGAGGGGGAGGGGAGGGGAAGGGGAGGGAAGAGGAAGAGGGGGAGGGGAGGGGGAGGAGAAGGAGGTACTAGACTGGAGGAGGTAGAGGAAGCTAGACTAAGCACTCTTCCATATCTGCCTAACAAATCATCAAAACAAGACATACTAGCAAACTCTTTCCAAGTAATTTAACTGCATCCCAGGACAAAAAAATCTACAAAATGTTTATCAGAGAAAATACAGAGCATCCAAAATGGTAAAATAATCATAATGTCTGGCATCTAGTCAAAGATCACTAAACTTTCAAGCAAGCTAGAAGGAAAACAACCCATGCACAGGAGAATAAGCTTATGATTATTGAATAACAACCAGAACCAACCTGGAGTTTGCACAGGTAAGAGAATTGGCAGAAAACATTAAAACAGTTATGATAACTACATTCTCTATGCTCAAAAAGTTAAATCATGGGACTGGAGAGATGGCTCAGTGGTTAAGAACGCTGGTTGTTCTTGCAGAAGACCCAGGTTCGAATCCCAGCACCCACATGGCAGCTAATGACTGTCCGTAACTCCAGTTCCAGGGGATCCGACAGCCTCTTCTGTCCTCTACGGGCATTGCATGACACGGGTGCACTTACATACATGCAGGAAAACACTCATACACATAACATAAAAATAATATTTGGTCTTTTTGAGACAGGGTCTCCCTGTAGCCACAGCTGTCCTGGAATTCACTATGTAGACCAGGCTGGCCTTGAACTTACAGAGATTTGCCTGCCTCTGCCTCCCGAGTGCTGGGATTAAAGGTGTGTGTCACCACACCCAGCTAAAATATTTTTTTTAAAAGTTAAATCATGAAAATAATGTTTAAACTGTAGTTGAGCATCCAGAGATGAAACTACAGCCCCCAAGTGAAAAAAATGCGGCATGTAATTAATGGCAGACATTACTTAAGAAAAGATTCATGAAATTGAAGGCTTAGAAATAGAATTTTTCAAGAGGCTGGTGAGGTGGATCAGTAGTAGGAGGGCTTGCTGCCAAGGTTGATGATCTGAGTTTGACCCCCGGGACCCACAGGGTGGGAGCAGACAACTGACTCCTGTAAATCAGCCTTTGACCTCCTCCCATGCACATATGTACGTGTTCAAGTACACAAATAAATAAATGTAAACCAGAGAAAATATATAGAATTATTTAAAACAAGACAATGAGGAACTGGGGAAATGGCTCAGTGGTTAAGAGCATTGGCTTTTCTTGCAGAAGTCTAGGGCTCAGTTCCTAGAACCTACATGGCAGCTAACAGCCATCTGAAACTCTGGTTTAAGGGGACCCCGACACCCTTTTCTGGCTTTTGCAGGTATTGCATGCATGTGGTGTGCTTACATACATGCTGGCAAAACACTCATACACATAAAATGAAAATAGATGAATTTAAAAATAAAATTACACAGTCAGAAAAAAATAATCCAAAGACACCACTAGCACACCAGGTGACTCACCTTGCATGATAATTTGTGTCCTGAACAGCAAAGAGACTAAGAGGACAGACATAGCAGCATTTGAAGAAATAGTGACATTTTCCAAACTCACCGAAAACTATAAACCTAGAAATTCAAGACATTCAATGAAACGAAAGCACAGGAAGCCTGAGAATAACCAGTTACTACTATGCCAAGTCACGTCTTACATCGCTCAAAACCAGGGGCTGGAGAGATGGCTTAGTGGTTAAGAGCACTGGCTGCTCTTGCACAGGACCCAGGTTTGAATCCAGGCACCTGCATGGCAGCTGACAACAGTCCATAACTCCAGTTCCAGGAGACCTGACCTCCGCAGGCATTGCACGACATGGGTGTGCTTCCACACATGCAGCAATGCACTCATACACATAAAAATAATAAAAATATTTTAGAAACAAATTGCTCAAAACCAGTGATAAGAAAAAAACAAAGGGAAATGACGCATTATATAAAGACAAAAATAAGGAAGACACCAACTACCTCACTGGAAAGAGCACAACTGGATCAACACTTTAACAAACAGAAAGAAAACGCTGACCTAAAATTTAATGCTCAGCAAAAATATTTTCCAAAAGTAGAGCTAGGAAAAGGCGTTTTCAGGTACCCAAAGTTCACCATGAAGAGACACGGGGTAGCTCTGGCTTGGGGTTATACACACTGGAACTTTCTAGATAACTTTTACTACCTTGCATGATCTTCTCTGATTCATTCGCTGGGCATCCTCTCAGACTGCCAATTTTGGATGGAAACCAGAGCAAAAATGGGTGGGTGAGTAGGTCCAGGCTTTGAGTAGGCTGCCTGCTCCTTTAGCCTCATGACCCAGCAGAATCCTCATGACTCAACAGGTCCTGTGATTGTGAAAGTATAGAATTGTGGAGATAGCTCAGTTGATAAAGTGCTTGCCTTACAAACACAAGGTCATGAGTTCAAGCCCCAGAACTCTTGCAAACAAAAATGGTAGTGTACACTTATGATCCCAGTACTAGGGAGGTAGAGACAGGCGGATCCCTTGGGCTCTGTGGCCAACCAGCCTAGCTGATTTCTGTGATTTCTAGGTCAGTGAAAGACCCTTTCTTGGGAAAAAAAAAGGTGGCGAGCTCGTAAGGAATGATACACAAAGTTGTCCTCTGACGTCCACGTATACAAACAGACAGAGAGAGAGAGAGAGAGAGAGAGAGAGAGAGAGAGAGAGAGAGGTGAAAGGCAGCCAGGAATGTTCTGTGGAGCAAGTCCTGGTAGGGGAATTGCATGGGACACTCCAGGGCTTGGTAGTAAGTCCATTTCTTCCAACGACTGTTCTCCACTTCTGACTTCCTGCTAGGTCTCAGTGAAAGTTAAATGCCTCGTCATGGATGCCAAGAAACTATTCAACCCAAGCTATCTGTCCATCGAAAAGTAGATGCTATCTACTATATCATAAAACCAGGTATGCACAACAGCATTCCGTCGTAAAATGACACTGGACCCAAATATATGTGGAAGGAGAGAGTACACATCATGTGCGGGTGGTTTAAAGTCCATGGTATTTGCTCCCTACTGTTTTGCAAACTCTTCTTACCCCATAGCTATGACCTCATGGTCAGTGAACACAGGCTGAAGAAACATGGGGCCGGCAGCCGGCAGAAAGAGTGTTCTCCAGGATGTGACAGCTTCAGCCAGAGTTTGGAGATGAGGTAAGGCTCTAAAAGACAATATTGAAGAGAAATCCTCCCAGAAGGCAAAACTCCGTGCTGATATACAGGTAATGGGTCAGTCAGCCAATCAGAGGCTTTGAAAGATTTTTGAGGGAAAGGAAAGTAGATGTGGCTCTCAGGATGGGCACAAAACGCCTGCCTAAAGAGGATGAACAGTCACCAAGCAAGGTTTGCAGGGGAGGAAGCTCTCAGTAGGTACAGAGACAAAATGACCCTTCTGAGCACATCAGCTGGCCTCTCATCCCATGCCACTGTGTCTGTTCAAAGGACCCATGAATTAATGTCCGAACAGACAGGGATGGAGGCCACACAGGGCTCCACAGCACGGACTTCCTTCATCCAGGCTGAGATGGCTTCCCTTGTGGCTGACAGCCCAAATCTGAGCAGCAGGGACCCAGGCTGTTCACATTAAGCCATTCTCCAGGTTACTGACGTTAGAGTCCTTCAGACAACGCAGAGCGGAAGGTGATTTACTTGCTGTATTACAGGCGAGGAGACCTTGCTTTTCCAGCCACATCACTTCTACCAGCACCACCATTTTTGGACTAGGAGAATGCTTTATTTATCTATCACCATAGCAACTCAAACACCGTCTCTATGAACTGCGGGATTCATTTTATGAAGGAAGTATGGCAAGGGCTCATGCCCATGAAATCCCCTGACTACCACATGTCTCACCGTCAGCCCCGTCCTGCAGGGCGTGGTCTGTGCCTTCCTCAGCAGACACTGTAGGAGTTCAGTGCTTCGTGAGTACAAGAACGGCCGGGGGTGGGGGGGGGGGCCTTATTTACAAGGACTAGCACACAGGAATTTCACTTTCCTTCCTGTGACCTTGGGCTAGTGTCCAAGAAAGGAATGCTCCCCTCAGGAAACACAGTCCAGTTCCCGTGGATTACAGGATTACATGTGAGGCTGCCCCGCCCCCACCATCTGTGCGGGCCACTCATGCCACCAAACCAACAGGCCCAGTCTCAATGACCAGGGGGAAGGTGAATTGGTTCTGCTAGTCAAGCAAGGTGGTCCTTGATAGAACCCAAGGACTTCACTGAGACTCTTCCCATTACTTGTTAATAAATCTTATTGCAGAAAAGGAAGAAAACTCATTAGAAATGTGCCCTGAGGGGACTCAGGTCCTGAATGAACAAAAGTTCTGGTCATCTTGGGCTGGAGAGATGGCTCAGCGGTTAAGAGCTCTGACTGCTCTTGGAGAGGAGCCGGGTTCAATTCCCAGCACCCACATGGCGGCTACAAACCGTCCTTAACTCTAGTTCCAGAGGAATCCGAAACCCTCTTCTGACCTCCGCGGCATTGCAGGACATGGGTACACTCACATACATGCAGGCAATACACTCATACACGTAAAAAATAAATAAATAAAAAATTTTTTAATTAAAAAAAAAAGTTCTGGTCATCTCTCCAAGGCTAAGGAGAGAAAAATGCTGCCTGGGAACACCCCCAGGACAGGACATGGGAAGGTCCCGGAAGCAGGGCTGCGTCAGCATGGGTCTGTGGACTACTTCCTTCTGGCAGGCCCATCCACTTTATACAGAGATTGCTGGTGATACCAAGTCTCAGGTTTCAGGTAGATGCTACTCTAGTGGTCACAGAATCATCAGAGATTGACGGCTCTGTTGTCTTTGGGATTAGGGACACATTTTCCTCCAGAGGATGATGATGGATGCTGAAGGGCACCGGGCTAAGCGGTTTGCCTTTTCCCTTCAGAACCCACCTCCATCCTGCTCCATAGGCCAAAGAGGGTTATCCTGGCAAGCTCTGGATGCAGTGGGTGCCAGGTGAGAGTATAAGGGGTATTTCTTTCCCCAGTAGCTGACAGAGCAGCTCTTGTCTAGCCCTTCTCTTGGAATTCTCTCTGGCGGCCCTCCTTCCAAGGCCCTTTCGGGACCTGTAGGAGGGACTACAGCTGGCCCATCCCTCTTGTCTGACCAGGATCCTCCCCACACCCTGGTAAACAGGCCACTTGCACGGCCTCCTTAGTTCCCCTGTACTGTATGACCTCTGCTGGGCTGGTACAATCACAGGCATAGTGATAATCACTATATGTGACTTCTTATTGAAATACGAAAGCCTAACTATCCATACAGGCAGATAGACAGAGGAATCTAGGACGCTCAGAAGGCAGAAATCCAACCAGGCTTGGTGGCTTGTAATCCCAGCACTCAGGAGGCAGAAGCAGGAAAATCAAGAGTTTAGTTTAAGGTCATTCTTAGCTACATGTCAAGTTCCAGGTTAACTGGGGTTATATGAGACTCTGTCTCGAAAAAAAAAAAAAAAAAGAAAAAGAAAAAGAAAAAGAAAAAGAAAAAAAATCCAGAAACACTGCAAAACAATTCTTGCAATCAAGCTAAGGCCATAGACCATCCATTCCTCAAAACCCAGTCTGGGACTGGAGAGTTGGCTGCTTTTTGCAGAGGACCTGGGTTCAATTCCTAGCACCCACATAGTTAACTAACCATGGCTAACAACCATCCCTAACTCCAGTTCCAAGGGATCTGACACACTCTTCTGACCTCTTCGGACACTGCATGACACTGTGCACATACAATGCAGGCAATATACTTACACACAAAATAGAGATAATAAACTATTATTTTATTTTAATTAATTAATTTATTTATTTATTTTTGGTATTTTTGAGACAGGGTCTCCCTGTAGCTCCAGCTGTCCTGGAACTCACTATGTAGACCAGGCTGGCCTTGAACTCACAGAGATCCATCTGCCTTTGCCTCCCGAGTGCTGGGATTAAAGGTGTGCACCGCCACACCTGGCCTTTATTATTTTATTTTTTTAAAAACATTTATTTATTGTTTCTATTTTATGTGTATGCATGCATTGTCTGCGTGTAGGTAAGTGCACCTGTGTCGTGGTGCACTTACCTGGTTTAGACTGACCACAAGCCCTGCTCTGCTCATTGTCCTTTTGGGAAGGGCCACTGCAGCCAACATTGCTTCTGGCATCCAACAGCACAAGCCTGGCAGTGCCCAGCAAGCTGCCCACTCAGGACATTCTTAGGCTGGGTGAGAGCTCACTTAGGCCCCCAGATCCTCATTTGCAAGGAGAAAGGGGTCCCTTGGCCATAGATGGTGAGGCTCCAGGGAATTCACAGGTACAGTGGGCACAGTCCTCACAGACAGGCCTCGAGTCACAGAAAGCAGCTGTTGACAGTGACAAGGAAAGGGCAGGGACTGGAGACGTTGACCAACGCAGCCTGTGCAAACCCCTTGCTGCACACATGCCCCTCCCCTCCCTGGCAGCCCCACCATCTTCCATTGACTACCAGAGGCATCTTCAGAAAAGCTGGCACTGTCCACCTCCCACCTGTGCTCCGAAGCCTCCCATGGCTCCCTCTGCCTCAGGGATGACAGGGAGTCTTGAGGCTGGCATGCAGGTCAAGGATTCTTTTCAGAGTCTACAGCCTATATCACCTAGAGTCAGGATGAAGGCCTCATTCTGGCCACCCCTTCCTCTGTGGTTCCTGGCATTGTCTCCAAGGAACCAGCAGCAATGCCTGGGAACTTGTTAGAAATGCACCCCAAAGCCGGGCGTGGTGACACACGCCTTTAGTCCCAGCACTTGGGAGGCAGAGGCAGGCGGATCTCTGTGAGTTCAAGGCCAGCCTGGTCTACATAGTGAGTTCCAGGCCAGCTGGGGCTACAGGGATACCTTGTCTCAAAAAGACCAAAAAAAAAAGAAAAAGAAAAGAAAAGAAATGCACCCCGAACCTACTAGCTCAGAACTCTGGGGGAAGATCAGAGATCCTGCTGCAGTTTCAGGCCGAGAACCATACCGAGACCTCTAGGCTGGTGGTCAAGGCTAACAGGTTCTAGTACAGCTTCCCTCCAGGGCCTCTGCCCTTGGCTTGTGGACACACACCTTCCTCCAACTCCCTACCTGTGTGCATTAGTTGTTCTTGTGAGAAAATACCTGAGATAGTCTACTTTAAAGGAGGAAAGGTTCATTGTGACTCTTGGTTTCAGAGGTCCAGGTCGAGGTCACTTGGTATTCTTGCTTTAGGCCTGTGGCAACACAGTATATCATGGTCTGGGGTTTGGGGTGGCACACGGCAGGAGACCACTTCAGGCAGACCAAGAAGCAAAGAGAGTGACAGGAAGGATCTCAATATTCCCTTCCAGGGCTTACCCTTGATGGCCTAACTCCCACTAGGTTCCACTTCCTAAATGCTCTGCCCACTAACAAGATCCAAACACCAGAGCAGCACCAAAGCCCTAAGTAAGAATGGAGACTTCAAGGCGACAGGTGTCTGGATACTGCGCTCGCGCAGGGAAGAGGGTTACAGCAGGTTATTCTTCATTTGCCCTGAGTAAAGTCAGAGTCACCATCTCACAAGGCCTGACCATGGCTGAGATAAGGTAGTGGGTGTGGTGGCACCATCCATGGCATCATCACTATTACCATCAGAATGACTGGTACCCCTAGGTAGTGCTCAGAAGACCGCCTCCCTAAACCTGAATTTCAGGGCTCCTCCGAGCAGGGGGTCTGCCCCAGCCAGAGCTCCAGACTGTGCCTCTCACCTTGGCTTCCAGCCTTTCTCCCTCCATCCCTCAGGTGGAGGCAGCGCTGGGGAATATCAGCTCTCAGTCCCGGGCTTGGGGTGCTGGCTGATGGTGTCACAGTGCGTTCCTGAATAGATGCCAGGAGGAAATGCTAGCCTGTGCAGCTGAGTCACTGTGAGGTGGGAAAGGGTGGGGAGGCTGGGGCTGCTGGGAGGGGGCCTCTGGGGAGGGACAAGATGTGTGCCCAGGCCCTGTTGGAGCACACACCCAGGTGGTAATGCCTTGGGAATCTGTTTCTTCCCAGCCTTTGTTGGGGGCAGAGTTGCCATCACTCAGCATGAGGCAAGATGGGGGGCGGGGGGGGGCTACAGTGGCCTTGAACCACCTTTACCCTCACCTGCAGTCCTGGCTGGGGAGGGGAGCAGTGGTATTCCCCACCTGACTGGCTTTGGTCACTGCTCTGCCTCAAGGAGAGCAGGGAATTTCAAGTCCAAGGAGTTTTGAGTACAGCCTCCATTAGCCAAAAGAATCTGTTAGGAGTTGGGGATTTAGCTCAGTGGTAGAGCACTAGCCTAGCAAGCGCAAGGCCCTGGGTTTGGTCCTCAGCTCCAGGAAAAAAAAAAGAAAGAATCTGTTAAACACAAGGCTTCAAGGGTAGGGAGTGTCTGATGTTCACCCTAGTACCAAGGACAGGGAGGCTGCTCGTGGCAGGCAGGATGTCTGGGGAGGCAAGCTCCAAGCTCAGCCTGCTTTGCCAGCTGTGTGCCCTGAGGCAAGCCACTTGATCTGAAAATTAACAGCTCCTGTCCCTAGAGCTACTGGGAGGACGGGAGATCCTTGGCACCCACTGGGGTGGGGCCTGACAATTTCAAATACTGAAAGAGGTATACCTCCACATTTGGGAGAGAGAGCTTGGTGAACAGGCAGGACTCTGCCTACCCCAATTCAAGCTCCATCTCTCATTCAGCTCTGTGATGCTGGGCAGCATTCTCAACCTCTCTGTGCTTGGTTTCTTCCTTTACTACATGGGATAATATGCCGTCCTCACAGGGGTTCCAGGATTAAAGGAAATTATCTAATAGGTTCTAGTTAAAGATGAGGCGATGAACAGTGCCTGTCACAGGAAGTTCTGTCAGATTGGCTAGAACTCCTGAGTCCTTCCAGAACATTCCTATATTATACAAATACACATAAAGTGCATGTATTTTAAATGCTGTTACCCAAAGGTGGCTCATGACAATTGCTGCTCGTTTATTTATCAACAGGCCCTAGAGAAGGACTGCCCCCACCTCTGTGGGGCAGGAGTGAATTAGCAAGGGGAACGGCATCCAGTTTCCATGGGATCCGACACCCTCTTCTGCCCTCCTCCAGCACCACCCTGGGTACACTTATATACATGCAGGCATAACACTTATACACATAAACTTTTTTCTTTTTAAAGTATATTTATTTTTATTTTATGTGAATGAGGGTTTTGCCTGCATGTATGTGTATTATTTGTGTGCCTGGTTCCCTGGGAGGCCAGAAGAGGGCATCAAATCACCTAGAACTGGAATTACAGGTGCTTGTGATCTGCCATGTGGGTGCTGGGAACCGAACCCGGGTCTTCTGCAAGAGCAGCAAATGCTCTTAACCCTTGAGCCATCTCTCCAGCCTCCGGGGTAGAGTTATCAGAAGGCTCTGTGAGGGCTAGAGAGATGGCTCAGGGGTTAAGAGTAATTGCTATACAATGCTGAAAACTAGAGTTTCCTGCACAGATGTAACAAGCCACAAGGCAGACATCCTGCACACACCCGTAACTCCAACCCAGAGGGATCCAACACCCCCTTCTGGACTCTGTTCATGCACAGACACACACACACATGTGCATACACTCAAACACACACACACACACACACACACACACACACACAAATAAAATATATTTTAAAAAAGAAAACTCAGCCAGGTGTGGTGGTGCACACCTTTAATACTAGCACTAGGGAGGCAGAGACAGGTGGATCTCTATAAGTTCAAGGCCAGCCTGGTTTATATAGTGAGTTCCAAGTCAGCTAGAACTACATAATAAAATCCTGTCTCAAAAAAAGAAAAACGGGCTGGAGTGATGGCTCAGCAGTTAAGAACACTGACTGCCCTTGCAGAGGACCCAGGTTCGATTCCCAGCACCCACATGGTGGCTATGAACCGTCCTTAACTCCAGTTCCAAGGGAATCTGAAACCCTCTTCTGACCTCCACAGCACTGCATGACATGGGTGCACTCAATACATGTAGGCAATACACTCGTACACATAAAATAAAAATAATCAATAAAATATTTTTTTAAAATAGAAAGACATAGCCAGGTGTGGTGGTGCATGCCTTTAATCCCAGCACTTGGGAGGCAGAGGCAGGTGGATCTCTATGAGTTCGAGGCCAGCCAGATCTACAAAGTGAGTTCCGGACCACCTGGGGTTACAGGGAAACCCTGTCTCAAAAAGACAAAAAAAAAAAAGAAAGAAAGAAAGAAACAAAAAGAAATAAAACAGGAAAACAGGGACACAGGGACTAGAGAGATGGCTCAGCAGTTAAGAGCACTGGCTGTTTTGCAGAAGACCCAGGTTTGATTCCCAGCACCCACATGGCAGCTAACAAGCACACAAAACTCCAGTTCCAGGGGATCTGACACCCACTCTGTCCTCCTCTGGCAATGCCATGCGTACACTTAACATACATGCAGGCATAGCACTTTAAACACATAAAAACAATTTAAGAAATACCAACAAAACACAACAGAAAATAAATCTCTGGGGGTGAGCCCTGCACAGTCCTCACCATGAGCCAATCCAGTCTCTCCCTCCAGAACAGGATGGGTGGGGTGGGGACACAGACAAGGTCAGGGACCTTGAGATGGGCAGGAGGAGGAAGGGGCTGACTTTGGTGGGGACAGCCTGGGAAACTCCCTTCCCCTAGTCCACTCTGGGTCACCTGGTGAGAACTGCCTCCTGCATGGCCATTGAACCCATGCCCATGCCCACCACTGTGGTCTAATCCTTTGCTTGTACCTGCACTAGTTACAGAAGACCTGCCCCTCAAGCCGGAATCAACATGGCTCCTTCCTGGGCCTGAGTCCTGGGATGAGCCGGCCAGTCCAACTAGACCTGCAGGCAGCCTCTTCCTTTGCCCACAAAGAGCACGCTGGTCACAACTTCCTCATCTGTTCAGAGAACAAAGCAACCCTCACACACCTACCTAGTGAACAGAGTGTCAACACCCCTGGGAATCTGGGCCCTGGGGTCCAGCTTAGCCTCTCCTATCCTTCCCCAAACTGACCTCCCAGACTGAATTTTTCTGGCAGGTGCTGGAGGCAAATGAGTTGAGGGGGACTGGGATGTCGGCAGGGCCTTCTAGCCTGGTTTTTCCAACCCTGAATTACTGCTAGCTCTCATGGAGGGGAACCAGAGGCCAGACACAGAGACGGATGGAGATGCATGGGGGAACCAAGGACCCTGCCTGTCCTGGTTCCCACCCCAACTCACAGTCCCCACAGGGATACCCAAGCCCATCTTACTAACTTACGTTTTCCTCTTCCGGTCCAGGGCACAAGGAGAGCTAGGAGTTGGATCTAGGAGGGGGGGGTCTCCCTCCCCGCCCCCCATAGGCCCACTCTAGAAGGCTTTTCTAGGCTAGCCTGCGATTGTCCCCCAGGCCGGCAGGGGGTGCTGAAGGAGCACCTTCAGCTCAGCTCTGGTTCCCATCCAGCCCAGTCTAGCAATTAAGGGCAGGTCGGGTTCCTCCTTATCTCCCCACTCCGCTCTTACAGAGAGGGAAGATTGCCCCCTTCCTCGGAGAGAGGTTGGCGGTCTGATCTGTGGCCGTGGCTGATGGTCATGGATCTCAACTCTGGGGGTCCCATAGAGCCCCAGGTGCACAGGGCTTGCCTGCTTCCTTGATCCCCAGAGCTGCTGGTTGGTAGGATTCCCTTATTATATTTTTTTCTTATTCTGAAATCTAATAATGTCCAGAAACTTTCTGCAGCCAACCAGTATTTCAGGGCTGGGGCTTTAGTATCTGAGCATCCTGGCCTTGCCTGGCCTTTCTTTATAGACAGCTGAGACTAGGAGCACTCCTCCAGCCCACCAGTCTTCCCTTCTGTCAGCCCATTCTCAGCCTCCATCCTTCCCTGTGCTGTGTATGAAAGACCGGGGCTGGAGAGAGGGCTCAGCCAGTGTAGAGCACTTGCTGCTTTTGCAGAGGACTTCAGTTCCTTCCCACCTGGGCAGCCTCAGGGATCCAGCACCTTCTTTTGGCCTCTGAAGGCACCTGCACACACACACACACACACACACACACACACACACACACACACATAAAAATAAACCTTTAAAAAAATCTTCTGCCAGTCAGCCTGTCAAGGACAGGAGTAAGTCTTGGACCTGCCCTCTCACAAAGGATCAGTTCGCGGGGCCCAAAAAGACAGTAGTGCTTAGAGCGCCTGCAAATATTCCACGGCGGAGCCTCACCAAGTCTACCCTTTGCCCACGGAATCTCGGACTGTTTTACCTGAATGGCCACCAGAGGGCGACAAGAGCAAACCTGCATCCTGGCCCCAAGCCTGCATCCACCAGACCAGGACTTGCCACCACCCAAATTTGGGAAGCGGGTCCTTGGCCTGGAAAGTGAGAACCAGGCTCAGCAGAGGATGTCAGAGGTGATTCGTTCTTACCTTCATTCAATCCACGCCATCCTGGGACCACCGTACAGCCCTGCTATCAGCTTTCCCTGTTTCTCTGAAGAAGGCCCAAAGTGGGGGCAGGAGGATGGAGAAACACCTAGAATCTGAGGCAAAAGCAAAGTCAGGTCCCAAGGTGACTTTGTAGGTAGCTCTGGGCTCTGTCGGGTCTTTACCAGTACTCCCTGCCCCCATCCATCACAGCATAGCACATACCTCAAAGCTTTGAGCACTTCCAGAGAGCTCTGCCAGGAGCAATTCCCAATAGCTGTGAGTCTCCTGTCAGCTAACACCTTGGATGACAGCTAACACTTTCGGTGGCAGTTTACACCTGCACTAATAAATAGGGAGAGCTACTCCTTCCCTGTGTGGCAAGGGGGCAGGGAGGGTGGACTGGGGATGGGCATGTCTGCACAGAGCATTTCCTGCAGTGAGGTCACCTGTATGTGGAGATGGTTCAACTGAAGCCACAGAGGCCAGGGTGCCAGGTGTCTGATCCACTCAGTACTATCATGTGACCCTAAAGTTAGCCCCCTAAGGAGAGGCCCTGACCTTTGGGTTCCTGTGCCCTTGAGTGGAGAAGTTTATATACATAGGTGGTCCCTCCTGAGAACTTGCCTGACTAGAGCCCTCAGAACGCTTTGCTGTCCTGATGTCATGAGCTGATTCTCTGACCAGGTAGTCCCACCCTGCAGAATGTCTCCCTCCCTCCTGCAGTCTCAGCCTTCTGCCTCCCAAGTTGCAATTACAAGACACAGACCAGGCCTCTGCAGACCTTGCTGTGACCCTTACTTCCCTCCTCTTAAGGAATTTGGGCAAAGAACTTCATCCGTCCCATATCCAGGAAATGGAGGCATTGATATTTCAATGCAATGCACATTAAAAAAATTTTTTTGACCTCTTTGAGACAGAGTCTCCCTGAAGCCCCAGCTGACCTGTAACTCACTATATAGACCAGGCTGGACTCCTTCTCACAGAGATCCGCCTGCCCCTGCCTTCTGAGTGCTGGGATTAAAGGTGTATATCACCATGCCTGGCTAAAAACTATTTTTGTTTTTAAATACATGTGCGGGTATGTGCATGTGAGTGCAGATGCCCAAGGAAGTCAGAAGAGGGCGCTGGATCCTCTGTAGCTGGAGTTACATGTGGTTGTAAGTTGCCTGACATGGGTGCTGGGAACAGAACTTGGGTACTCTGCAAGAGCAGTATGTGCCCTTAACTGTTAAGCCATCTCTCCAGCCCTGGAATGTACATTTTTCTGCGGACACTCCTCTCACTGACTTGTTGGCTCCTTTTGGACACTCAGACCATGATTTCTAATTGACTCTTACTCATATTGATGATCTCAGAATCTAGCAGTAGCTATGAGCAATGAATGTTTATTATTTACATGGAACACTTATAGTTATCAATGAGTGAGTGGTTAGTCTATGTATGAATGAATGGGGAAAAGAATGGTCAGTAGGAAAAAGATGAATTATGGAAATGAGAGGTGGGGAGAGAGAAGTGAAAATGGTTGAGTGGTGTCCATTACCAATAATACAAGGATAACACAGGAGGGACACGTGAAGGATGATGGGCAGGTCAGTCACTAGGTGAGAGGGTGGTTAGCACAGGAAGGACTGTTAGAGGCAATGGTAGAGGGAGCGAATGTGGCGTGTATGTATGCACAGTGGCTAGGTAGGACTGAAAGCTGGGTAGGCGATGGTGCTACCATGGTGGATGGACAGAGGATAGAGGATGCATCTGTGTAAGGTGGCTGAGTGGTGATGGATGAATTGGAGATCAATAGAGCGTGTTTGGATGTGGATGCTGGATGTGGATGCTGAATCAATGGATTGATAGATAGTGAATGAGTCGATAGTGGGTGAACTGCAGGTAACAGGTAGTGATGGAAGACACTTGGTACATGAATTGGTACAGGAAATTCAGGTGGATGGTGGATAATTAGTAAATTGATTATGATGCGTCTATTCACAGAATAAGTAAAAAATGTTGGTGGTTATAGGATTGATGGATGGATCATGAGTGATGGACCAGTTGGATGGTGGCTGTATAGTGTATGAATGGGAAGAAGATGGTGTATTGTCAGAGATCTCTAGAGGAACGCAGCTGACAGAATGAATATATATTAAAAGAGGATTTATTAGATGGGCTTACATGGTACAGACAGGGCAGTTCAACAATGGCTGTCTTCACACTGAAGAGTCTGAGAACCAGTAGCTGCTTAGTCTATAAGGTTGAATGCCTCAGGAGGCCCAATCTGGTGATGAAAGCCTGGAGGACTCCTGGAGAGCCAAGAGCTACTGGTCTTCAGTACATCTGGAAGATCGAAGCAGGGTTCTGAGGTCTGAGGCTGGTAGCGGCAGTGGCGACAGCAGTAGGGCAATGAAGTAGTAAAGAGTAGATGAACTCACCAGGGAGATGCCAAGGCAATTAGACAAAAAAGAGAAGCTTTCCTAGGGCTCCCTTATATTTGGACAACCACCAGAGGGTTCTGGCTACATTTAGGGTGGGTTTTCCCACTTCAATTAACGTAATCCAGAAAATCCCTCACAGATATACTCAGATAATTGATTCCAGATCTAGTCAGGTTTACAGCCAAGATTAACCATTTCAGATAGCAAATAAATATTTGCTAGCTGGATGGATAATGGGTTGTGTGTCACTGTCCCTGGGCGTCTAGATGGAATGTGGTGAATAACAAATGGATGGACCCTGGAAAGGTGGGTGATGGTAGCGTGGTGAATGGAGGGAAGGTTAAGTAGTAGATGACATCTTGGAAACTAATGAAAGTTGAACTGTGGATAGTGAAGAGATGACTGAGGTAGCTATCAAACCGCAGTGAGGAGATGGGAGATGATGTGTGGGTTGTGATTGGACAGAGAGTGGAGACATCTCAGTTTTGGACAGATGATGGGAGGTGAACGCTCACTGCTGTTTCTCTATCCCCAGTGGCTAGAGCAATGCTTGACACGTAGATAGAACTCAATAATTTTTTCTAGAACAAACAATGGTAAATACTTGGATGGATGTGGAGTGAATAATGGATGGGTAGATATGGATGGCAAGATATTGTGCGATGGATAATGAGTATACACACATGTGGTAGATGAGAAAAAGAGTGGAATGTGGAGTGCAGTTCATAGAAACATGGATGATGAATCACTGATGACTGAGTTTTAGCTGGATTGTGGCTGATTGGATAGAGGCTAGTGGGTGGTTCAAGGTACATGGATAGTAGATACACAGATAGAGAACAGATTGATGATGAAAAATTAAATAAGTGTGGATGGATGCATGAATGGCAGGTGAGTAGTTATTATTTAAATCTTTATTTAATTTTATTTTATGTGTATGAGTGTTATGCCTGCAAGTGTGTAAGTGCACCTGTGTTGTACAGTGCCTGAGGAGGACAGAAGAGGGTGTCAGATCCCCCCATCCCTGGAACTGGAGTTACAGATGGTTGTTAGCCATCATGTGGGTGCTGGGATTCGAATTCGGGTCTTCTCCAAGAACAGTCAGCGCTCTTAACCGCTGAGCCATCTCTCCAGCCCCAAGTAGTTATTATGTAATGGAAACCTATTTCATATTGCATGATTCTGGGTAGATGGTAGGTGGATGGTGGTAAACGAACGAATGTACGTCTACTGCACGGAAGCTTTCATGGTGTGTTGATGCTTGGTAAATTGCATGTGGATGGTGAACAGATGGGTGTGACAAGATATTCACAGTTAATGGCTGTTGGTTGATGGAAAATAAGGATGATAGATGGATACATGGAAGATGGATGGGTAAATCACCAGGTGGTCTGATGACTAGCGGGGGATGAGTGCTGGGTACATTGATAGGGTGTGTGCATAATGGCTGCATGGTAAGTAGTGAGTGGATGTTGAATACTGGATGGTGATTGCATAGGGGATGGAGGATGGATGGATGGACAGTAGCAGAAGGCAGAAGGTAACTGTGGATTGAGAGCAGGATGGTGGAAAACAGGTGATAGTTGCTGCTGGGCATTTGGTTGGGTGGTGCCTGGATGACTAGATGTGGATGTTGGTTGTGGATATGAGGTAAACGGGACATAGATAGCAATTAGTGAATGCTAAAATTATATGGACCAGGGATGATGCACTGTGGCCTTGGGTTGATGGAGTTGTCTGGGTGCGACAATCCCCCAACCTGCCTACTTCAGTACTTTCCCTTGTCCTTCTGTTCTATTCTATTGTCCTGTTGGAGAGAATTCTCTTCTGACACATCCGGATTCACCTAGCTCTGCATCTCACATTCTAACCTTGAGAATGTGAGGTGTGTGTGTGTGGGGGGGTGTCTCTGAAGCGCCCAGGACCAGGTTCTCAGGCTAGGGGGTGTCGTCTTGGGAAGTGGAGTCCGTGGTCCTCCCTGCTGAGCAGAGGGAGGGAGTGTGAATGAGAGGCCCAAGAGCTAGCGCAATTGGGCGAAGAGTGCGAAGAGTGCGGAGGAGGGGGGCCAGGGGAGGCGAACTGGGAGCCGGGAGCAAGCCAGAGCCTGTGCGGAGGAGGCCGGGGAGCAGGGAGCTGCGGTGAGTGTGCGGCAGGCGCAGGGCACCCTCTCCCCACCCTCGTCCTCGGGATGCCTTGCGCCCTGAAAGCCGGGGCGGATGCGTGGGAAGGAGGGAGAGCGCGGTGAGGAGTCAGTGGGAACTCCCTGGGGAAGGGGCCGGCATGGGTCCCACGGTCTCCCTGCCCATGGGGGTTGCAAGACTTTGGGTCAAGAGGCCCTCTGACGGCCCCCTGGAGCCTATGGAAGTGTTCTCTGCCGGCGGGGGACCCTGGCACCTAGCAAGAGCCAGGCAGCCCCGGGGACCCTTGGTCTCTATCTGTCCGCTCTCCATCAGCGCGCTGTCCTTGCTCTTGGCTCCCTGGATTTTCCCTAGGTCTGCCCTCTCTCCGCTCTTTTCTCCTCCCAGTTTCCAGCTCTGTCACTTCCTTGCCTCCCTACTGTGGCCAGTGGGTGCTCTGCCTCCCCAACCTCTTTTTGAATTACATCAATTTGGGTCTCTAACCAGGGCTTAGCCTAGGTTTCCAGGACTTGGAAGTTGGCAGGATCCTATGTGGGGGCTCACTGGAGGCGCTGGGAGCAGTTGGCCAGGATGCATCCCATAGGCTCTGAGACTGAGGAAGGAGTAGCTATGACCTGGCTGCCCACTGCCAGGGGGTGCCCACTGCAGGCATGTGATCCCTTTCAAATCTTCTCTGGGACTCCTTGGGATTTGAGCTGATAGAACTGGGCATTTGATGAAGGTAACTTAATTTTCCAGAATAGAAGCTTCTGTCTTGCTGGAGGCCATCAGTGTATACCCCCAACTCCAGGGTGTCTTAAGGCATTGGGTCCTGCTGGTCACTGCTTTCCTTTGACCCAGTCTCCTTGCACTCCTGCCTCTTGTGCCTGGGGCACTGAGGTGCCTGTCCCAATTATGCTAAATCCCACCCTCATTTCTGCCTCTGGCCTGGGCCAGGCCCCAAGAGCCCAGCTAGTAGAAAGTCTGAGGCTGGGCCTATGGTTCCTGAATCCTCACCTGCACCTGTCCTGGCTGGGCAGAGCCATTTGAAGGCAGGTGGCACCTTCCCTCTTGTGTGGCAGGCACTGAGGGCTTAGTCCAGGGGTGTGTGTCTGAAGGGGGGTTCTTGAGGAGAAACTGGGCACCTTAGCATCTGTCCGGCTGCATCTCAGCCCCAGCTGATTCTAGCCTCCTAACTCAGAAACCTGTTTGGGTCCCCAGCTCTGCTGTGTCCTCTGCTTGCTGTTCCTTGCCTCAGCACACGCAGCTCTCCAGTTGCCCTGATTACCTGTTGCTCAACCCATAGGGTTGGCCTCAGGCTGGCTGATCTCTGCCAGGAAGCCTTCCTGGGTCTCAAGGCTGGACAACTAGTCTTTCTCATTCCGCCACGCTCCTCTGATGCCCTGGGCACTATGTGGCAATTATCCAGTGCTCTGCTGATGAGGGCTCAGCTGGGAGTATCATGATAAAGATCAGACCTCAGATGGGGGCCAGGCCATGGTGGGGAGGATGGGGACACCCAATACTGGCTGCTGTGAACACCCCATGTCTGCCCTTGTTTTTGTATAGCTCACCCTCAGCAGCAGCATGAGCACTCCACAGCCCACTGCCTCAGAGAGTCCTGCTGAGGGCACCAGAGGCCCAGCAGGGAAGGTAAGTGGTTGGGGGACAGGGAACAGAAGGGAGCTAGCCTCAAGCTCTGGCCCATGACTTCAGGCATGCCTCTCTTCACTACTAGCCTCAGTTTACCCATCTAGGTAGGGAGGCTGTTGTTCTTTTCATAGAGGTTTGATGAATAAAGCAATTGAAAGCAAGACACCCTAACTTACTTAGCACCCCTTTCTGGACCTGGGGACACCAGGTCTTATCCCCCAAACACAAGACTACACTTTACTCTCTGCAGGGAACATGATTCCAGGGTGCCTTCAGATCCAGTTTTCAGTAGGAGTGTCTATGTAGCAAAAATTTAAATCTACGGCGGGGTATTCCTGTAATCCCAGTATTCTGGAGTGAGTCAAAAGGATCAAGGCTAGCCTGGGCTACATAGTGAGTTTCAGGTCAGCCTGGGGCATGAGACCTGGTTTCAAAAGTAAAATAAAATAAAATAAAATAAAAATCTAGTCCCTGAGGCCAGGCATGGTGGTGCATGCTTTTAATCACAGCACTCAGAAGGTTGTGGCACATGGATCTCTGTGAGTTCAAAGCCAGCTTGGTCTAAATAGTGAGTTCTAGGCCAGTGAAGGCTGTATAGTAAGACCCTGTCTCAAAAAAACAAAATGAAATCTAGTCCCTGCACTAAGAAGCAGTCCTGATACTCTGTTCCAAAGTTAGGTTGGGTTGGGACTAGTGAACTGGTGAAGAGAACAGCTTAGACTCTAGGGTCACAACACAGCCACCCTAAAGGTCCTGCTGGCCTGGCCACTGCACCACACTGGGACCCTAGGGGCAGGGCCCATGGCTGGGGGACAGGAGGGAAATGGTATGTGAAGAGGGAGCCGGATGGGGAAGGAGGCTTGGACTGGCAGTGCCATCAGAGGCTCAGTCCCAGGAGGGTCCAGCTGTGGGGGTAGGATGGGGTCCTTGCCCTGCTGCCCTTTGCTTTTTCATTCCACAGTTGGCCCAGTCTGGTGACGCCTGTTCTCACACCTCAGGGTCATCTGCAGTACTTGGTTAAAAGAGTCCTGGGTGGAGCATGAACGGGCAGTGTTGAGCGGTTCTGAGCAGGGGCTGCATGGCAGCCCTCCTGCAGTGCGCCATTGTGGGAAGGTGGGCGTGCACTAGGAAGCTGTCTTTCCAGAATGAAGGGACTGAGGTAGGGGAGCTCCAGGAAGACCACCTGCCATGCAGAGCAGGACGGGAAGGTCAGGGCTGCAGGGCACCAAGAGATGAAGCTGTGACAGTCCCACAGCCTCCACCTCGGAAGGCCTCGAATGGAAGGCGGAGACGTTGAGGGCGCCCAGAGGGCGTGTGGGCACTGAACAATGAGTGACAGCCAGCTTTGATTGCCATGGCAACGTCTTCCCAGCTCCTTGGCCTGCTATGTGGAGGAAGGAGGCCAAAGACCCAGCAGGGAACCCCCCAGAAAGGAATTGTGCTGGGTCCCAGGTACAAAAGCAGCTGGAGTACTCAGCCTTGAATTCATTCCTAAATGACTTGGGCTCTACAGTTTTAGGCTCTGTCTGTAAAATGGGTATTTGGGGGCTGAGCCCATGTCAGCCCTATAGTGTCCCCTGGGTACCCCTTCCCCAGTGGTGGGATAGGGTAGGAACTGCTCACCTTAACCTGTCCTTGACCTTCCTAGTAGGGCAAGGTGAAGAGCAGGAGTGTTGGAGCCAGGGGCATGGCCCAACGTTGCCCTCACCATTGCCACCTCCCCCTGCAGGCTGCAGTGAGTGTCCAAGAGAAGGGCCCTTGGCTCTGTCAGCAGCTGCCCTCGATCGTGGTGGGACCCACTGAGGTGGGTGCTGTGGAAAGTGGGGAGCTGCGTTGGCCCCCTGAGGGCACCCAGAGGGGTGCCCCTCAGAGCCAGGCTGCTGTTGGTGAGTAAGAAGCTGCATTTGGGGGAAGAGAAGGGAGCCACTGTCACCTGGCTCAGAAACAGTGCCTCCTTCCAGCCTGCAATTGGTGTGGGATCCCTGCAGTAGACGCCTACCCCCTACCTGGAGCCTCTGCCCAGTGCCTGGGCAGCACCTGGTCTCCATCTCCTCCTGTCACCATCCTTCCTCCCGCCCCCCGCACCTGACCCTTTATGTATTCCTGTGCCCCAGGCCTGGCACCTCTTGTACATTCTCACTCTCACCATCCAATCCTGTCCTCCTCTCCCTCATCGATTCAACACCTTTGGAACAGTGAACACTGCCCACAAGACCTGTGGGCCAGGGTACAGGAACACATGTGGGAACATGAGTTCTCATGCCTGGATGGCAGGTTCCTTGGTGAAAGACTGACACTTCTGGAAAAGTGTGGGACAGTAAGGGTCAGTTACTAGGGCCAGCAGGCGGACAGTGAAGGCCTCTGGGGGTGTCTCTGAAGTCTATGGTGGAGACATGAAGGCTGAGCTGTGCCCTGGGAAGTTTTGTGCCTTGAAGCCCCCAGAGATCCTGTCTCCTGGTGAGATGAGTTCCACCCCAAATGGGGCTGCTCAGAATTCCACAAACCCTCTTCCTACCTCCAGACCTCAGCCCCTGGGCAGCTGTCCTTATGGTCAACATCCTCTGCAGCTTGGGCCCAGAAGAGGTCTGTGCCTATAGCCTCCATTTCTGCCCAGAGGTTCCTCCCCCCCCACCGAACTTATCAGCCTAGCACCAGGGACAGCGTCAGGGACTGGATCTCAAGAAATCACTGTAGCTTGGGCTCCAAGGACGCCTTAGTCTACTTAGAACCACCCTTCCCTTTGCCACTTTTTCCCTGAAGCTCTGGGCAGGGAGGGAAGAATTGTTTCTGCTCCCAGAGCCCAACTTCATCCTCCCTCCCTCTTTCCCTAAAGTTGATACACTCAGCACCCTTTCCTTCCCATCAGCCCTGGGGAAGAAGTGACTGCCCCCCAGGCTCACCTGAGACCCCCTCAGATCCACCCAGCAATAGCCCATCACCAATATAAAAGCCTTTGTATTTTTACCACTGGGCGTAGTGGTGCAAACCTTTAATCCCAGCACTCGGGAGGCAGAGGTAGGTGGATCTCTGTGAGTTTGAGCCAGCCGGGTTTCCATAGCGAATCCAGGCCAGCTGCGGCTACAGGAAGACCCTGTCTCAAAAAGACCAAAAACAAACAAACAAACAAAAAACCCTCTGTATTTTTTTAAATTTTATTTATTATTATTATTATTTTTGTCTTTTTAAGACAGGGTCTCCTTGTAGCCCCAGCTGTCCTGGAACTCATGATGTAGACCAGGCTGGCCTTGAACTCACAGAGATCCGCCTGCCTCTCCCTCCCGAGTGCTGGGATTAAAGGCGTGTGCCACCACCTCTGGCCTTTATTATTTTTTATGTCTATGTGTGTATTGCCTGCATGTAGGTAAGTGGGCCCATGCTGTGCAATGCCCAAGGAGGACAGAAGAGGCTGTTGGATCCCTGGGAACTGGAGTTACAGACAGTTGTTAGCTGCCATGTGGGTGCTGGGATTCAAACCTGGGTCTTCTGCAAGAACAGCCAGTATTCTTAACCACTGAGCCATCTCTCCAGCCCCAAAACCTTTGTATTTTTACAGCTCCCTGCCCAAGTCTACCAGGAGCACCAGGGAAGGCAGTGGATGATGATGGTATCGAAGCTGCCAGCTCCGGCCATCAAGCATCTCTGGTCCAGTGACAGCTAAGGACATGGCAGGCTCTGTTCTCTGACTTCTGACTTCAACCCCAGGATGACTGGCTGATGAGAAGAGACAGCTGGGCCTGCTGGGATACTCAGCTAGAGAGCTTCCTGTCTGGCTAAGAGAGGCCCAGGACCTCAGCCCCTGCCTTTTGCTCCATGGCCCAGATCTGGAATATACCCTGCCTGAAATAAAGGCGCTCTTCCTGGTGGTCATGGACATCCTTGTTGGGCACTTGAGGAGCTGAGGGCAATTTTGGTTTCCAGTGGCATTCTGGACTCTCCTCAGAACGTAGGCTGAGCAGGTCCGTGTGCTTAGCACTTGGGATGGGGTAAGGAATGACAGGCTGCCTAGAGCCTGTCTCAGAGGGAGGGCGCATTGTTCAGGACTGCAGCATGGACTCCTCTGCCGCCCTTGCCTAGCGACCCTCTCTCTATCCTGCCTCAGCTACGCCCCTGCCATCGCCACTTCTGGGTGATCTCCTCATCCCTCCTTAGGGCCAGGGCTAGACCCTGAGGGCAAAAGTCCTCTGAGACCCCTTTTCCCCCCTTACCCTGGATACAGTAGGATACAGTAGTTATGGTACCCGGGGTGAGGGGTCTTGTTGTAGGTTGGACCTCATTAAATCTTGCAAAAGTCCCATTTACAGATGAGGAAACTCAGGTACAAAGTGAGGTACCCTAGGCTAGAATTGACCAGGGCTATGGAGGGATCTCTCAGGATAATAAACCACCGAGCTGATCATAGAGTGGGACCTTGGATAGGCAAACACATCTTCCCAAATGATAGTTTTGTCCTGCCACAGGAGTCATCAACATAGTAACTTGGCTCTGTCCAACTGCAGGAAAGGAGCTATTAGGTCAAGGCTGGCTTGGGGAGCAGAGAGCTGCCTAGGCTTAGGGCCCGCTCCTTAGGTGTGCTGCCCTCCTTAGGCCCTCCTGAGCCAGGCCTGAGGAAGCTCGACCACCTGGAGGGTTCCATAAATGTTAGCTCCACGAAGCCCCAAGGCCCAGGCCCCAGCCTGAGAGGGCTAGAAGGGCTGTGAGATACATAAGGCCCTCTTCTCTTCTGGAAACTTCAGGATGAATAAAGCACTTAACCGTCCTAAAAATAGCCTGGCCCCCAAACGCCAGAGGTGGGAAGGGAGGAGTGGAAGTTGGCCTGGAAATCTGCTTTAAATTCAAACCGTGGGCGCGCTGAGTCCAGAGCCCAGGATGTCCCCATGGGCCCTTCCCAGGTTCACAGTTCAGAAGTGTTGCAGTCCTTCCAGATCCTTCCTGTCCCCCGTGGGTCTTGGGAAGGGGAATAGGGAGGGAGTGCGGGACAGCCACCGCGGACAGACCTTGGGCAGGGTCCGCGCGGGAAGCCGGGGGACAGCACCAACCCCGGGGGCGGCGTTTCCTCCATTTGACATTTAAGCACGATTTGCCCTGCGACCCACAGAGGACCCAGCTGACCCAGGGCGGAATCGCACATCTCCCGAGACCCAAGCCAGGCTGTCCCCGCGGCCTACCAGGGCATCCGGAGCGCAGCCGACCCTTTCCGGAGGCCCCAGGGCGGGAGGGGGGACGGCCCCGCCCCTCCTCTGCCGGCCCAGCTCCGGACTCACCCTGCGGCTCCCTCTGGCGCCCGAAGGGGTCACTGCAGAAAGAGCC
>NW_008360325.1:1085034-1112285 GCF_000622305.1 Nannospalax galili | reverse complement strand
CTCACCCCCACCTCACCCCCACCTCTAGCATTTAGGAGGCGACTGCAAATTGACCTCAGAGGGACTGGGGCACCGCCCCCTCTGCCACTCCACAGCCCGCCAGGGGCAGAGGGTGGACTCCACCAACCTAGTCCCAGGCTGGGCTCCACTCTGGGTCACACAGCATTCTGGGAAAAATTGACAGCTCCCGGCCAGGTGTTTAACCCTAGACCAGGCAAACACCTGGTGGAAGGCCTTCTCTCCGCCCTTCCCTACCTAGAAGCCAGGTCCTCAGATGAAATGAACCCATTTCATTCCAGCGATAACCCCATTTTACGGAAGATTAAACTGAGACACAGTTCAGAGGCAGGTGTCTCTCCCAAAGTCGTGGGGAGCTGGGTCTGGACTTTGCTTGGTGTCCTAGGTAGGCCTCTTGCTCTCAACTGCCCCCTTCGCGGCCTTCTGACTTCAGTTTGACTGCCCTTGTGCCCCGGTCTCCTCTGAGACAAGGCTGGGACTTTTCCACTGGGATTTTACTGAAAAAGTTGGGGGAAAACAGCATAGAAAAATAGGAGAAACATCACAATGTTGCCGGGTGTGATGGCACATATCTGTAACGCCAGCACTTGAGACAGAGGGTGGGGATCGGGAATTCAAGGCCAACCTCAAGTATATAGCAAGTTCAAGGCTGGCCCGGGTTACATAAGACCCTGTCTCAAAAAAACACCACCACCATCAACAAAAAAGCAAACAAAACAACCCCTAAAGCAAAAAAAAAAAAAAAAAATCATCACAGCCTCATGCTGAGAAATGGGCACCAGCTTGAGTGAGTCTGGGGCCTAAGGACGGCTGAGAGACCCTCTCACAAGCTGAGCTCTGGCCTGTTGAGTTGCCTGTACGTTGTGCAGTGTGGCAGTGGGTTCCAGGTGTCCTTTTAAGAGCTGTCACCGTTGGGTGGGTTTGGGTGATGCAGCACTTTGAGTCATTTCTGCTCCCATGAGAAACCCCTCCCTCGTACTTCTGTAAGTAACTTCAGTAAAATTCATCGGCTCACCAAGTTGGATTTTGGTGGTCTGTCCTTGGTTCCCTGTCTGGGAGGAGTAGACGCCTGTTCATGTCTCCCCAGGACAGTGTCACACAACATAACAGCAAAGACTGGTGTGAAGATGAGTCTGACAGGATTGATTGCATGGTTCTGGCTATGGACAGCAAGGCATGTAGCCGAGATGGGACAGCCTGAGGGTGGAGCATCCCGAGAGGAACTGCGATATGATTACCTTTCTGGGGTATGGCATAGTGAGTGTGCCTTCTTGCAGTATCAGTGGTTACTTGCCCCCCACAGTGGGTACTGAGACAGGCAACCAAGGCTGTCCTCTACTCAGAGGGAAAGTCAGGGTGAAGCGTCCGAGGGGGAGATCCTGGTGAGGCTGGCTTCCTCTATGTGGTATGGGATAGCAGTCCTGTTTGATGAATGGGGGTCCAGTGTGTGAAATGGAGACACCCTAAAATGTCAGAGCAAATTTTGAGGTCCATAAGCATAGCGTGTAAGGGATGAGAATGTCAACAGGCTGCCACAGAGGGTGAGTGAGCACTGCTGTGTGTGTGTAAAAAGTGTGTCTAAGGCTAAGAGGGCTACTCCGTGGGAATTGTTCATGTAAGAGAAGATGAGCTAGAGATGTTGAGTTGTTTAATACAGTTGGCAGGATACAAAGAAAAGTTAGATCTGTGCTAGCTAAAAAGAACTTCCTGGGATCCAAACACGTGGATCCCAGGGAAAGAATCAGATAGGAAAGAGGAAACAAATATGGTAAAAATAATAATAAAAGAACTAAAAATAGAGAATAGGTGTCTGATGCCTAGCTCACTGGGTCAGATGAGACTGTTCGTCCAAGAGATGACGAAGAGGTTGATGTATCAGGGACCTCGGGACTGGGATTGAGCGTTAGTGGCTTTGGTGAGTCCCATGGTAGGACATAATCTTTGTAAAGTAAGAGAGGCTTTTGCAAACTTGAGTGACTTAGACCAGCATATAAACTTGACTTGTAAAGTGCTAACACAAGTAAAAATATAACAAGAAAAAGCAAAACAAAGGGGCCACTCCCTGCCCCTTCAAGCAAATGGGAGTAGGTGTACATCAAGCCAGAGTTCCTTAAGCAGAAATTGCTAAAAGTCCAAATTCAGGGCTGGTGAGCCTTTTGGAGGCTCTAAGAACTGACCCTGGTAAAGAAAACAAAACAAAATAAAAAGCAGATAGGTGCTCGTGATCCCCACAGCACCCCCTGCTGTGGAGGATGGAGGTCTGTAAGGGTGGGAACCTTCCAAGACACCTCCCTGAGGTGTCCAGGGGTACCTGCAGGTGGGGCTTATGCAGTTTGGCTGAAAGCCCCCATGTTAAGTTATGGATTTACTGGTCTTCTACTAATGTTAAAAAATATTTGGGCCGCCGGGCGTGGTGGCGCACACCTTTAATCCCAGCACTTGGGAGGCAGAGGCAGGCAGATCTCTGTGAGTTCAAGGCCAGCCTGGTCTGCATAGTGAATTCCAGGACAGCTGGGGCTACAGGGAGACCCTGTCTCAAAATGACCAAAAAAAAAAAAAAAAAAAAAAAATTGGGGCCTGGGTGGATGCTAGAAGCAGGTATGTTTCAGTTCCCGGTGGTCCCCAGTGGTATCAGAGGCAATACATATCAGTTTGCTAAACATAGGTACAAACAAATACAGGTTAAAGAAATTAAGTTTGACTAAACAGTGCACCCCTGTGTAAGTCATGTACATTTCTCCCTGGGGCAGAGATTGTTTACTGAACCAAGGTAGCAGGTGCAGGTCTGAGGGACTAAACCCCTGACAAGTAGACAGGGCCAATGATGAGCAATAAAAATGAGTTTCTGCTTCTTCTTGTTCTGAGACAAAGAAAGGCCTGGGGGCTCCCCCGCTAGCCAGCAGGGCCCCCTTTCCACCTGACTGGTTCAGACTAGTTTAGATAACACAGAAGGCTGGGCCTGGCCATAACTCACTCAGCTTGGAGCTGTGACCTATAGACTCTATCTTTGTGTTTATTAATCCAAAATTGGGGGAGGGAAGCTGTCTTATATGACCAAAAACACTTAAAAGGCCCAAGTCCTCCTGGGGGCCTTGTATTTTTCAGCTTCCAAATCCCCTGGCCACTTGTGGAGAGCTTTTCTCTGTGTGAGTGTGTATACTTCTTTGTTGTTTTCTTTTTGGTTGTTGTTTTGTTTTATTTATTTATTTGTTTATTTATTTATTTATTTATTTTGAGACAGGATTTCCCCCATAAACTCAGATGGCCCCTACTCACTATGTAGAGACCAGACTGGCCATGATCTCACAGAGATCCGCCTGCCTCTGCCTCCCGAGTGCTGGGATTAAAGGCGTGTCGCCACCACGCCCAGCTGTTTATTTTTAATAGAGTTTGTTGCCTGTTGATTTCTGCTGTGGCTCAGATTTTCTTTAATTGGCAGAAAAAAAGAACCCAAGCAAGACCCTTAGATGATAACACAGGCATAGCCAAAGAGGTGTGTACCAGCCCCCCAACTGGCCCTAGGCTAGGCTAAGGAGCTGAAGCCAGCCCTGTTAAGTTCATCAGGGGTGAGAGAAATGTGCAGAGGCCCTGTGAACATGTCTCAGGATGAGGCAGCCAAATCACAATGCAAGTGGATAAAATCTTTTCATGCGGCATTAGACCTTGCAAATGGCATAGTATCTTCTTGTTTGTTTACTTCTTGGTTACCTCACTTGCTCAGGAGTGACAATGATGTCAGAGTGCTTCACCAAGGTTATCTCCATAACTTCATTCTTCCTTATGCAACGGTGATTCAGAAATTTACATTGTTCTCTCCATCTTCTGTAAAAAGGTTTTGTTATATATAGATAACATAATGCTAAACCTTGGGTGTTTTTGCAGAGTTAAAGACCTATTTGAGAGATACAAGTGCACCTCCCAAACGTCATAAGGTTGTTGAAAACCCCAGTACTAAAGGTGGGTACCTCTCTAGGAGTTCTTGGCCAGGGAAGGCTCTAGAGGCCCCTAAAACAATAGACTCTTGCCATTGCTGTTGGTGGCATTCCAGAACTGGATGCTGAGACCCTATTGCTGAAGATGCCACACGCTTTGGTTTCAGAACTTTAAAAAGCAAGACCAGGACTGAGCTAAAAGTGTCCCCTCCCTGTGGTCTAGAAGATGTACTGTCAGAAGATGCTACAAAGGTTACTGGGGGTGGGGTTATGGTCCAAGGTCCTGCTGTGGATTCCACCGGCTTCATGATGGACGTGCCAGGCAGACTGGAACAGCTAGTGCAATAGTGACACAAGTAGCTACAGTTAGAACCAACTTTCTGATCGAACTGAAGGCCTGCTCCACAGAGGAAATTGACATCTGCTACTGGGAGCTTAGACAAATCCTGTGGCCAGGGAAGTCATAGGCCCCAGTGGAAAAACAACTGCTATTGCTTTGGGAAATGACTATGATGTAATGGCTATGGAGCTTCCCAACATTTGTGTTTATGACCAGAGATTATTACTGATGTCAGTGTTCATTTGGATATTTTTCTCTTTCTTATTTATTGCTCTTTATTTGTGGTTTATAGCAAAAGGAGAAAAATGCCACCAAGACACCTCCCATCACTCCTCTGGCGACAGAGGGTTAAATAAAAAGGCACAAAGGTTTGGTACTAGAGTTAGAGGACCACAGTCAGTCTTCTATGTCACCCCTTCCAAGTCTCGGGACCATTGCAGAAGAGGGGTTGTAGACAATTGTTAGCCAGAGGAAGAGGTCGAGTGTTATGTAGCAATTTCCTCTGAGGTGAAACAACAGGGTGTTCTAAAGGGAGGTAAACCACAGTCTGTCCTGCAGGGAAGCTCACTAATCTCAGGAAGTAAACAACTCAATAGCTTCAGGGAGTCCCTGAAATTGACAGGGCTTACCAGGTCCTCTCCCTCCCCAAGGATATATAAAAGCTAAGACCTGCTGGGAGACACTGTTAACTGAGCTGCCCAGAAGACTCAGGGCAGCTGAGCAGAGACAAGCCAAGCTCCCTGGAAGAGGCTCAGACTGAGTTCAACCTGCTGATCTCCCTGGCTGTGCAGTGTGCTTCAGGACTCCTGCTTCTGTGTGCTGTCACCCATGCTGGGATGGGTTTGGTGATGTAGCTGCCTTTGAATCATTCCTGCTCCTGTAAGTAACCTTCACCCATATTCCTGTAAGCAAGCTCAGTAAAACTCAGGTTTTGGTGGTATCCTCACTCTGATGTATCATTGGTTGGGGTGAGTAGATGTTTGTTCATGTCTCTGCTGGAATAGTGTCACACAATAGGTGAGACTTTGGGGGAGGCCCAGGAGCAGTCCTCCAGGCCATGGGCATCTCTCACTGCTCAGACATTTGAGGCTACAATGGAAGATAATTTGAACCTGGAGATTCTAGGGCTATGACGTCCACATAGTCCTTTGGTTGACTATGTGGTCATTGGTAGGTCCCTGAGCCCTGTGTAGTCAGTCCCCTTGGAGGAAGCCAGTGGGCAGGCCACACTGAGGAAAGGCCCAGTGGCTAGCTGGCTATCTCTTAGTCTTAGACTGGGATTTCCACTATTCCATTCCACCTAGGAATCCCATTCTCCCTAGGGAGTGCTCAGGGTTACTGAAGTGATTAGCAGACGAACTTCTTGGAGGACGTGATAATGGCTTCCCTTAGATTTGGCATATCTCCAAATGGCATGGGGTGCCATAGTGTCTCTGGTGCTTTCAAATCTCTTATTTATATGGGGAAGTCTTAGCCCCAGAACATGAAGATGTGACTTTATTTGGAGATAAACTTCTTTAAAGAGATAGTCAGTTAAAACCGGCTTATTAGGAAGCTGGGTATGTAGATAAGTTGGCATGTCAGCAGTGAGGGGGCAGACAGCTCCATGTTATCAGCCTGAGGAGTTTTCTTAATCTTTCAGGTGCTTCAACTCAGATCAAACCAGGATTTGTGGCTTTGACGCAGAAAGGAATTTCAGAACTAGCCAGCATAAAGCAGAGTTGGAGATTCTATTAAAGATATTTTAAGCTGGGCATGGTGACACACATCTTTGATTCCAGCACTTAGGAAGCAGAGGCAGGTGGATCTCTGTGAGCTCAAGGCCAGCCTGGTTTACACAGCAAGTTCCAGGTCAGCTGGGACTACAGAGAGACCTTGTCTCAAAAACAACCCAAAAAACAGCAGGGCTGGAGAGATGCTCAGTGGCTAGAGCACTGGCTGCTCTTGCAGAAGACTGGGGTTCAAATCCCAGTACCCACATGGTAGCTAACAACTGTCCATAACTCTAGTTCCAGAGGATCCGACCCTCTTCTGTCCTTCACAGGCATTGCAGGCCACGTGTGCACTTTCCTACGTACAGGCAATACATGAATACACATAAAATAAAAATAATAAATAGAAAAAAAGCAAAATTAAAACAAAAAAGATATTTAAGTGGGGTGTGGAGATGCATGCCTTTAATCTCAGCACTCGGGAGGCAGAGGCAGTTAGATATCTGTGAGTTTGAGGCCAGCTTGGTCTACAATAGCAAGTTCTAGACCAGCCAGAGACTCTGTTTCAAAAAAAAAAAAAAAAAAAGAAAAAAGATTTTAGTAAGCATGAGGATTAAGAGAAAGAGTAAAAGTAAAATCCATACAAGTGCTGGTATGTGCTTCCCAAGGGAGAGTAGCAGAGAGTCAGGCTGGAGGGTGAGGCTCCTCACGGGAGAATTAGCAGTTACTGTCTCAGCAGTAACCACATATACCACTTTGGTGGCTCTCAAGTTGTATCTGTAAACGTTTGTAAGAAAGATTTTTTTTATTTCCCTTTTCTCTCTCTTCTGGTAAATGAGTGGTGGCTCTGGAAAGGCCTTGGATGGAATTATAATCTGGTAACATAAAGCCAAAATCTGCTAAAGTTGTACGAGGAGTTTAGTGTGTTGTTTCCTTATAGATGAGGTTTCTGGTGAGATTCCTAGAAAATTGTAGGTTTAGGGCTGGGAAGGGAGAAAGGCCTTAAGCGGTTGTTAATTGTGCTACGATTTTTCTCAACTGGTGAGAGACTTCAACCAGATTTCTGGGTCTCCTTTTACTTCTCACCTCCAAGTAATTTTCCCTCTTTCCATCCTGCCTCAGGTAGACTGCTTGCCTAGCATGCACACAGACCTGGGTTTGATCTCCAGCACTGCATTAAACCAGGAGTGTTTACTTAGCGTGCAGGTAACTCTCACCCCAGCACCACATAAAAAACCTGGGTATGGTGGTTCGCACTTGGAGGGAGAGCAGGAGGACTGGAAGTCCGGTGTCATCCTCGGCTACATAGTGGGCTTGAGGCTAGCGTGGGCTACACGAAATTCTATCTCAAAACAAAAACAAAAACGAGGTTATTAAGATGAGCCCTCATTCAATATAAAGAGGGACTTGTGCAGACATACCCAGAGGAAAGAACACGTAAAGGCATAGGCATAGGAAGAAGGTGGCCACCTACAGACGGGGGAGAGGAGCCTCAGAAGAACCCAGCACGCCTACACCTTGACCTCTGCTTTCAGGTCCTCAGAACTAGGAGAGAATAGACTGTGTGGTGTGAGTTCTGGCACTCTGGTGTGGTGACACAGCGTCTCTGGAGCATCCATCCTGGTCCCAGGCTGGGGTGGGACAGGCCTAAATATGCCCTTGGATTTTCTCCCAGTTTCATTCCTAGGACGCTGATTATGGAATCCCCCTGAAGGGGGAAGGGCTCTTCTCCCCACAAAATGCCTCCTGCCTGAGCCTCTGTGGAGGGAGAAAGCCTAAGTCCCCAAGTCGCAGCCTGCCCTTCCTAACACTGTTCCTGCCGCACTGCCTCTGTCCAGAATACAGCCCCTCTTCACCCACGACTGTGATCCCATGAGTCCCTAGGGCCCTCTCTTACCAGCTCCTGAAGTCTTCTGGAGCAGCATGTGGTTCACACCTGCTCCCCCAGGCATTGCTTGGAACTTCCCCAGCAGGCATGAATTTCTGCTCTCTGCCTCTTAGCCCCAGTGGTCATGGGGGGCACTTGTATGAGCTTGATAGGCTGGTCTGGGGCTGGAACCCTTCCCTGGGGAGGAAGGGATCTGCTGGGCTTGGGCATTAGGGGTTGGGTGTGTACCCAGCCAGCTTCCCCATGGCAGTATGAAGGGTCTGCTACTCCTTAGTGGTCCTGGACAGCACCTGCCCTCACTGCTGCACTGAGGAAGGTCTTCCTCTGACCTCCTACTTAAGCTCTGCCTCCTCAGCTTTCCGTAATGCCCTCTATAACCCCCCGTTCCCTGTCCACCTCAGACACAGGCTCAGGCTGAGTACTGTGAGGGATCAAAGGTGATCAAAAGGGATCAAGACTGCTTCTGGTATGAAGGGGGTGGGGACCTGAAAGTAGGAGGGGGTCTGAGTGGAGGATGGGCCTGGGCGGTCCTGTGGCTGGGAAGTTCCAGCTGCTGGTCACTTGCCTGGGTTGCTCTGGAGGCTCTACGCCTTAGGACTCTGCTCGCCTGGCTTCACCAGGGCCCGTTTTGCCTGGGCACAGTGTCTGCTCACACATCAGGTACGTCCCAGGCAGGCGGGGTTAGGAGGTATGAGGGTGCTTTGGGACAGTGGGCAGGGGCTCACGGGGCTGAGACTATCTTGGCGCTGTTGGTGGCTTTTCTGGTCAAGGGCCTGAGCTTCAAGCCTAGGCTGGCTGAGCTGGATTGCTGGCACAGTCACAGAAGACACACAAATGCACTCCAATACATAGATAGCCACACACACTTGCAGAAAAAAGACAGATCTGAGGCACGCAGACTCAGAGGGACACACATAGAACAGAACAGTCACACACACACAGGGAGACTCTTGGGTCAGCACGCCTACATGCAAATCTAATGCACACATAAGACATACTATAGACTCACACTCACATCAGATCCACTTTATCTATTTATTTTTTGAGCACCGACTACTTATGAGTGGTCTTTGGGCTGGGCCGGGCTCATTCCCTGCTGCAGGGAACTCTAGGTCAAATGGCAGAGACATCTCAGACCATGTTAACTATCCTTTAGTTATAGGAAAAGGCAGGCTGGGGCTAGACCCAGAAAAAGATGTGCTTGACTTTTCTGGGGCACAGAGGGAAGGCTTGTCAGAGGAAGACCCCTGAGGAGGGGACAGCTGGAGAATGCAGAGCTGAGGCCATGGCCAGCTGCGAGAGCAGTCTGGACAAAGGCATGGAGGGAAGGGTGAGTTCTGAGTGGACGGAGGGGGCAAGAGAGTGGGGATAATAAAGGCTTGGGTGCCAAGCTAAGGAGAACTCTATACTTCTGTGGGCAATGACAGTCCAGGACTGTTTATATTTTGGCTATTGTGAAGGGAGCCCATGTCTTTTTAAAATGGGTTTGGTGCACGCCTTTAGTCTCAACACTCAAGAGGCAGAGACAGGCAGATCTCTGTGAGTTTGAGGCCAGCCTGGTCTACATAGTGAGTTCCAGAACAGCTGGGGCTACAGGGAGTCCCTGTCTCAAAAAGACAGGAAAAAAATAAATAAAATGGGTTTGGCTGGGCATAGCACAGCTACTGGTTGTATTTGCAAAATCAACATGTGAAATTCACTAAACTACTTTGTTAAGGAGCCTGGGATATTCTAAGTAGATAATTATATGCTCAATGAAAGGGACAGTTTTATCTGTTTTTCTCTAGTATTTACAGTTCTTGCTGATATTTCTTGCTTGTTGCCTTAAGTAATTTTTGTAGTTAGACATTGAGGAGGAGGATTAAGACCGTCTCTCCTCAGCCTGTTCCTTATTTCAGGACTCTGAAAAGACTCTTAGTTTGCAAGGAAAGCTTTCAAGGCAGGCTTGGGTTGTCAGCAAGGCTCCCCTGACTGCCCTAAGGGTGTGATATATGGGAATCAGGAATCAGGTAGGAGAGCAGAGAGAGGGGGCTGCAATCAGGTGGTAGTAGCTGATACACGTGGAAGCCAGAGTTCCACAGCTGGCCTGCAGTGGCTATTCCTGGAGCTATAAAGGATGAGGGATGGTCCAGTCCTAGGGTAGGTGAGGGGAGTGTGTGTGTAGAGAGCTCTGGAGGAAAACTGGGAGGTGGGAGCTGCTACAGGAGGCAAGGACTGCGAACATGGGATGGAAGCAAGGCTGGAGGTAGCGAGGGTGAAGTCTGGATCTGAGCTCTGGTCACATGGTGGCTTTTTCTGCCCCTGTCAATGGTCCTACAGTTGGTGGGGTAGCCTGACTGGAAAGAGGGAGTCCCTGGGTCTTCAGGACACTGGAGCTCTGTCAGTGCCAAGCCCTAGTCAGAGAGCAGCTGCAAAGGGGATAGGATACAGAGCTCCAGGGAGAGGCCTTGTGCACATGGAGGGCAGGCCTAGGAGTCAAGGATTCAAGGATGAAATGATGGGGTCTTGCACAGAGTAGAAATCCAATTCTTTTCATAGAAATAACTGTACCCTTTTTATGTTTCTGATTTTGAGAGACAAGATTGGGACTTCACTAACTGCTTGTGTGAGAGATGAGGAGGCAGCAGCCTGGGGAGAGGCAGCCCTCACCCTTCTCAACTGTGCTCTAGGGCAACAGGGAGGGGAAATGGACAGAGACTCTCAGGTCTTAGAAGAGGCCACATCACTGTAGGGACAGTCCTGAGGGGCCGCTGAGCAGACAGATGGCAAAACTGAGGACTCCTTGGAGGTGGTGGACCCCTTGGGTTCTGAAAACCAGGTCAGATTTAGGGACCAAAAAGAGAAGTCAGGAAGGGGCACAGCCTGAAGGGGGAGAGGCCCAAAGGCTGCACCCACAGAGGGATGGAGAGAGGTCCATGGGCTAGATGGGGTATGTGTTACCCATGTACTCCAGGGTTGATGCAGAGAAAGAGGAGCCTAGGAAGGGAGGGCTTTTAATGCCATGCTGTGAGTCTTGGGCAGTGGGGGGCATGGAGTGGTTTAAAGCAGGGAAATGTCCCTTTTGGATTGAAGAAGGTCAAGGATGGTTTGAGAAGTTGCTGAAAGCTACAGTCAAAAGTGGTATGGCTACAGACAGAGAGGCCCTTCGGCGCAGGCCTGGTTTAGTATGAGAATGGCTAAGCAGCCTCAGTGAGCCCCAACTCTATACCTACGTAAGCTGTCATAAGACTCACTTGCCAAGGTGCCCCTCCTTACCTAGAACTTGCCCCCAGGCTCCCTTGGCAAGGACTGCCAAGTCTGACCCCATCTTTAGGTCCCCTATAGGGGAAAGAGCTCCTAGGGCAGCATCCAACACTCCAGTGAGCCTCTGGCGCCTCATCTGTGAAAAGGGGCAGACACTCTCCAACTTTGTTGTTATGGGATTCTGATCTGTGTCAGTACTGGTCTGGACACACAGTTGGTGCTTACTAAAGGTGAACTCTTCCCCAGCCAAGGCTGGACCCACCTTGTCCTTTCCCAACACCCCTGTGTCAGGGAACCCAAAGAACCCAGCAGGAGCAGGTGTAGTCTGGGCAAAAACCTGCTCTGTACCACATTCTGTCCTACAAGTGCTATGTCCCATACCAGGCACTGAAGGGCACCAGGGAAGGAGAGGGAAGTCAGCTAGCCTCTGCTATAGGTGGATCAGATCTGTGTGATGGGGTCCTTGAACTCTGAGGCTAGGGCAGGATGATGACCTGTGGCCAGGGTGGGGTTGATAATCACCTGAGCCTGTCACCTTGCCCTGGGCCACCTTGCAGCTGCTTGTGGCCTCTGGCACTCAAGAAAGGTAACTTGGACTACTCAGCTGACTGGACAGACACCTTGCTAGAGGGCTATGGCTGAGGGGCTGGGCCCTGCCCAGCATGCAGTCAGTCTACCCCAGACAAATGGAGTCCCAGGGAAGGACAGTTCCTTCCTAACTCAACCAGGAGTTTGGCCCTGGCTTCTGCTTGGGTTTGTCCTGGTGTTTGATGCCATCAGGAGCCCTGAGGAAGGCTGGGAGCTGTGCTTCTGGTTGGTCTAGTCCTGTTGGTTAACTTTCAGCAGGGGTGAAGGGAGAGCTTGCTGTCCCAATACCCTCCCCCACCCCATATCTGGCTTGCACAATGTGGTGGGAAGGAGGTTCCAGCGGCCAGCAAGGCTGTCTCTTCTCTCCCACCCCCAGCTAAACATAGGCCAAAAAAGCAAACAGCCAGCCTTTGCTCACTGGAAGGGGATGAAATGCAGTGGTGCCTAGCAAGAGCCCAGGGAGTGTCTCCCATGCCCTTGAGACCCCAACCTTACTCCCTGTGGTGAAGGTCCCAGTGTGTAGAAGGGGAGATGGAGTTGGTGGGAAAGTATTGGGATTACCCAGCCCTGGGTGGGGGTGGGAGGTAGGGGGTTAAATATAGATATAAGACCCTTCCTGCCGCCTTCCCTTTGGTCTGTGTGGTGATGATAAGCAGAAGAGCCACTAGGCCTGGGTCCTAGTGCACCACTGTGCCATCTTCCAGCTCCAAGGTACCTAGGGGATGCTTCCTAATGGGGTCCCTGCCCTCCTTTCTGAACAGAAGCAGTCCTGCCTTCTGTGCTGAAAGAGGGTATGCCAAGGCCCCTGGGTGGGTTAAAGAAGACTGCTGGAAGAGATGAGGGTAGGGTTAGGCCTTAGAATCTGAAGTCCCAGAAGCCTAGGATGTGGTTACTGGGCCCTGCCCTTGTGGGCTGTGGGTTGGGTTTGTCCCCTGAATCTACATGTCCAACATGCCCTCTAATTCAGTAAAAGGTAGGCACTTGGCAGAGATCCTCCTCAGGGCTGGCACCAGGGAAGGGATCTTGATGGTAGTAGTTCGCATCTCAGCAGCAGCTGTGGCCTGGCATGCAGAAGGCTCTGGCCAACACAGTTGCTTTTCTATAGGCCAGATTAAGCCTTCCTATACCAAACCCCTGGGCCTGACCAAGCCCCAGAGTCCAAGGTCCTGTGTCACTTCCTGGGATGGGCACCCTCCAGACCTCTTGAGCCTCCTTCTCACCCTTAGCTCCCTTCCTGCTAAGATGTCGTTGCCACGAACAATGACCCTGGGGCCAGAGCTGCAAAGCTCCAAGGAGCCTGGTGAGCCACAAAGCCCAACTCAGGGCACTCGGTGGTCTGGCAGTGTGGAAGAGCCCAACACTCACCAGGAGGATACTACGATGCCTGGTGAGAGCAACCTGAACCCGTCTTTCTTCCGGACCAGCTTGCAAGCCTCAATCCGTGCCTCCAAGGGGGCAACAAACCTGCTCAGGCGAAGCTCCCACTCACTGTTTCGGTCCTTGCGACGCACCAAGGATGCAGGCCTCACTGATGGCCACCCCCAAGTCACTCCTATGCCAGAGGAGCCCTCCAGGGTCACAGATGGTGTCAGCCGAGAGGCATCTACTGGGGAGGATCTGGAACCCCAAGCAGGTAAGAGCATCATACAATTCTAGGGGGAAACTGAGACCAGGGGTGTCCTGACCAGTTCTCCTTGAGGCTCAACTTGCTCAGACTGTGCCTTCAGCACAATTGCCCTCCAAATCTTTGTGGTATCTTAAAGGGAGCTTCCCTCCCCTAACACACACACGCACGCACGCACGCACACACACACACACACACACACACAAACACACACGGTGAACAAGAACCTCTAGTGGCTTGCTCCAAGTTCTCACAGATTGACAGTAGAGACGTTGGATTTGAACCCAGATTCCTGTGACTGTAGAACAGTAACACATCTATGGCCTTTCACAGCATGGTCCTGACCAAACTTGGCCTAAACACAAGGGACTGATCCTCTCTGATCACAGGGTCACAGAGATTCACAGAAGCTGCCATATCCCGGCGGGGCAGCTGGGGGTTGTGTCGGGGTAATTGCTCCTAGGAAGACAAATTGGGCTTGGGCTCTGAAAGGAAGATCCTGGAACATGAGGCTGGCAGAGAGCAGAAAGGCTGACTCTTCGCATCGGTACATGAGGCTGGGCACTGCCAGGACACACCCAGCCTGAGCTCTGACTCTATTAGACCTGCGATTACAGCTGCACAGGAGGCCAGCAGGGCCAGCCAAGCAGAGATGGGAGTGAAGATGGGGGCGAGGGCTGGGAGCAAGGTAGAAGGTACCATACTGCTGGGAGCTAACCCAAATGGCTCCTTTCAGCTGGGTTTGTGGCCCTGGCTCTGCGATTATAAGTGAGAGAACTACTGGCTGGTGGAGCAGGAGTTCAGTTTGGGCCCAGGGCATCGGGGCAGGAGTCAGATAGCCCAGTCCAAGGCTCTGGGTGCCACCTCCAGGCCTTGGTTTGCATCAGGAACCTGGGTTGGCCCGTCTCACAGCCTCTCTTACCCACGATTGCAGAAGGCAAATCCGTGGCGGACCTCATCACTGAGCGGCAACTGCTGGAGGCCTTCGAACGGCTGCGGCGCCTGGAGACCAAGCTGGTGGAGGAGAAAGCCTCACGCACCTTTGAGCAGGACCCCACCGCCTATGCACGGCGCGCTATGGACCTGTGCCTGCACTACGACGGACTGGCGGCTGAGATAAGCGCTATTGTGCGCGAGACGCTGGGGTCGGATAGCATGGATTCAGCCACTCTCGCAGAACTGGCCCACGTGGTGCGCGCGGAAGAGGAGGCCCACCCGGCTCTGCCAGACGACGGTGACTTTCTGACGACGCCCCGCCACTGGCGTCAGCACTGGGAGGACGCGGTGCGGCGGAGCGCGCAGGAGCGCGTGCAGAAGGCAGGCGCAGGGGTGACATCCCGGGCTGCGGAGGGCGCGTCGGACTTAGCCCAGCTTCTGGCTGAGCTTAAGGGCGTGCTTCGTCACGACCTGAACAAGGTGCGATTAGAGGTGCAGCCCGCTTATGACACTGACTTTCCAGTGTGGGAGATCTACCTGAGTGCCTTCCACAGCGCAGTGGCCCAGCGCCTACAGGAGCTTGCCCGCGACGCCCGTGGCTGTGAGCAGCTCTACGTGCTGCTGTACTGGGCTGCCAACGTGTATGGCAGGTGAGGCCTGAGCCAGGGCACCCAAGGCAGGCGTGGCTGACACTGCCCACGGGGAGGCCATGGGAAACTGCTTTTTTCTCGGTTCCTTCCCTTACAAAAGGCTGGCGATGGGGTGCCAGGAGGGCTGCGGACTTTGACATTCTTTTCTTTGTAAGTTAGACTGTGTTTCCAAACCAGGTTTTCCTAAGGAGCTACCCGTGTGCAGGGTCCCAAAGCTAGGAGGTCTCTGAGGGGAGCTTCCCACCAGAACTGGGAGCCCAGACAGAAGGGTGGTGTTAGCCCATGATGCATTGGAAAAGGAAGCATCAGAAAAGGCAGGCCACCAGCACAGTGCTCCCTCAGTGTGGGTTCCTGCCATTTCTCTTTGGATGTGAATTTACAAGCAGAGTGGGGGCTGCTAGAGACGTCCACCCCGGCTCTGTGCTGTGTGATGAGGGTGCTTTAGCTCCCCAGATGAATGGCCTCCAGCCCCACAGAGAGTACCTGGAGGGAGAAGGTTACCTGAAGTCCTGGCCTCCTTAAATTGCTGTGTGGTCTCGCCATTACCAGCCCCTCTGGAGCATCCTGGTGTGGGTTAGGTGGTTATGGGTCCCTGGAGTGCGTGTGTGTGTGTGTGTGTGTGTGTGTGTGTGTGTGTGTGTGTGTGTGTGTGGCTTAGAGCCCAGTCTTGGGTCTAGGGCATCCATGAGGGTCAAGGTCACACTGAGGCTGTCTGGCAGAGGTCCTCTGGACAGCTCCTTAAGCATTCTGAGCAGACCCAGCTGGTTGGTTGAGTGCCAAGAAGTCCAGCCGTCAGAAACTTCCTGGAAGAGAGGTGGTGGCATAGACCCTTGTGGAGTATGGGTGGAGTGTGTCAACAGGGAGTGCGTGTGTGTGTGTGTGTGTGTGTGTGTGTGTGTGTGTGTGTGTGTGTGTGGCTTAGAGCCCAGTCTTGGGTCTAGGGCATCCATGAGGGTCAAGGTCACACTGAGGCTGTCTGGCAGAGGTCCTCTGGACAGCTCCTTAAGCATTCTGAGCAGACCCAGCTGGTTGGTTGAGTGCCAAGAAGTCCAGCCGTCAGAAACTTCCTGGAAGAGAGGTGGTGGCATAGACCCTTGTGGAGTATGGGTGGAGTGTGTCAACAGAAATCCAAGTTCAGGGCCCTGAGTGATGGCTGTAGACTTTGAGCCTAGCTGGGGGGGTTGCGGGCAGGCAGCCACTGCAGCATCAGAGCTCTGCCCAGGCCCTCAGCAACTCCCTCACCTACCCTGCCTTTCAGTCCTGACCTCCTTGGTGCCCCAAATCAGGCCCTGCACACCGAACCGCTACCCCCACTCCTTGAGCCTGCCCTGTGGGCACAACTGGAGAGTGACTACATTAGCTTCCTAGAGGTAAGATGGGAGAGGCCAGGCTTGAAGGGGCTGGGTCCTTCATGAGGCTTAATGCCCGGGTTGTGTGGATACTGGCTTGCTTGCAGGCATGGCCTGATTGGTGACCAAAAGGGCAGGCGGTCCTTGAGAGAGCAGGATGGGGCTCAGAAGGCAGGGACACCTTCAGCTTTCTCCTGGAAGGGTCTCACCCGCAGCCCATGCTAACCCCCACAGACCAAGATCACAAGCTGCTTCGACAGTATCTTAGAGCTGGAGCAGAATCACTGGCTGGACGCTGAGGACCCAGAAGTGCTGCAGGGCCTCTACCGGGCATCGGTGTCCATCGATGTGCACATGGTGCGCCCGTGAGGGGGCAGAGGAGGGGGTGTGTTAGGCCTCAGAGCTATCATATACAGCCATAAACATCCCTCTGCATTAGATGGGAGCTTGATAACACTCCCCACCCCCATGGGCCAGATCAGGATGCCTGGGGCACATGGCCAGGATAAGTTCTGTGGTGGACTTGGGAGTGGGGAAGTTGACCCTCACACTGGGGCCACTGAAAGCTGCCAAGAGAGTCAGAAAAGGGTGGGCTGGGTCCCAGACTCCGACCCCTCTCAGCCTGTGGCACCCCTTGCAGCTGGTTGCTCAGCACGTGAAGGCAGCAGGCGCCATCTCTGCGGAGCTGGAGGCCACTACCCTGCAGATCTGCGCGCGGGCTCTCAGCCTCTTTGTGCCCAGGTACGTACGGGGTGCATTCCCGGCCAGGGATGGGAGGAAGGATGACGGCACCAGGCGTGAGTGGGGTCCAGTGGGCAGACTGAGCGTCAGACCACAGTGAAAGGGAGGGGCTTCATCACCAGACCTGGAGTCTGGGTGCGGACCCAAGGTGGGAGGAAAGCTTCTTTCCCGTCCCCAGGTTTGAAAAGGCTTTTCTGGAGTCCGAGGCGGTAAACGAGTGCTACCTGGGCGCCTACATTAACACCTGCGTGGAACTGAGGTAGGTCCCTCAGCTCCTTTGCATGGCGTTGCCCGGAATGGCCAGCAGGAGGCGGGCGCGCGAGCTCTGGAATCAGGATCCGAGGCCGCAGCTGCCAGTGCGCGCAGGATGGAGGGAGGCGTTTGGTCCTATCTCGGAGTTTGGATTCTTGCGGGTCCCATCGATTGTCCCTTCCCCTTCCTTGCCTTGCCATGCTCAGCAGAGCTAGGGTCCTGGAACGGATGCGGGTCTTGAAAGCAGAGCAAAGTCTCAGGAGTTGGGCGGCTAGGTCCCTGGGCTCCTTTTACTCCCTCCCACCATTCCATCTCCATCTTTTTCTGGGGACGCTGCCTCCTCGGAGGAGCTCCCTCCCTGAAACTCCACCCTAGGCAATCTTGGGCATGCTATGGCCGGTAGGGATTGCAACTGTGCCCTGACCTCCAGGCCACACTGGGGTGTCGTCCCAGTCCCTCAACTGCAGATGTGCTAGCCGGGGGAAGGCAGCCATCAACAGAGCGCATAGACTCTTGGTCACCTCATGGGTTCAGGTCCCATTGCTGCCAGTTGGTTGCAGTGTGCCCTGGGACATACCACTTCATCTCCATGTCTCTGTCATCCTCTAACAGAATCAGATCCTGCTTCCTGGGGCTGTGGGGACTCAGTCCACATGAGCTCTTCATGAGCACTTACACACACCAGGCTCTATACTCCAGCTTTATCCATCCCAGTGTGACTTCCCAAGGCCAGTGTACCCAGGTACAGATGGGCAAATGGAGGCTGGTGCAGCGCATAAGTCATGCAGCTAGGACTTGAACCAGTCCTGATTCCAAAGTGGGACCACCATGAGGTTCTGCTCTAGGTACTTTTTGCTTAACTGTAGCAGGCTGATTCTCATCACTGGGGAGTGAGGGATGAGGCAGCCATGTGGAGCGTTCTTCATCCCTTGATAAGCAGTGACACCTACCTTGCGCTATGTGCTTGGGCGGTGTACAGGATATAGCCTCGTCCTCAGTTTTCTCAACAATTCAATGGGAATGTTGTCATCTTCGGAGACACTGAAGGTCAGCGGAGAGTTGGTGCCAGGAATGACTATGCTCCATGAGGCATGGAGAGTTGTCCCAAACTGCCAGAGGGGGCCTCGTCCATGGAGCTCTGCTTTCACCCTGCTGCCTTGCCCTCTTCACGGTTGGCCGCCAAGGCCGTGGTACCTTCATGGCTGCTACTTTGTGCAGCTCCAGGGACTGCCCTTCATGAATGAATGGAGTCACTGAGGTGCCCAGCCTGTGGGGCTGTGCTGGGGCAGTGTTGGGACTTGCTCCCAAGCCTGCCTTCCCTGGTCCAGCTCATCGCTTATCCTGGCCCCTCCAGGACCAGTCTTCTGGCTAGGTTCCCAGGAACCATAAAAGAACTGGAGAAGCCCCTGGCGGCTGCCACCAGGAGCTTCCAGAAGCACTTGCTCCAGATTCTACAGCATGCCATGCAGGTGAATGAGACACTTTCCATGCCCAGTAGGTACCATCTTTACCCTGGAGCTGGCTGCCCAGGTTCCAGTATTCATTTGCCCCAAATGAATTCTCAACTGAGCAGGGGAAGTTGGAAAACACCTACCATCTCACTGCATCTCAGGGGTCAACACACAACCCCTGGGATGGTGGGGCCAAGGAATGAGAAGCAGGCCCTTTGCCCAGCCACTCAGGCTGTCTCCACTGCACACCCTAAACGGAACTTGGCAAGATACTTAAACCCAAACGATGCTCACTGGAGGAGGCACTCTGGGGAAGGCAGTGACATCACTTGTGGCTAGGAGAGAGGATGGCACAAGGGAAGCCAGTGGTGAAGGAGGTCAGAAACGGTTCACAGAGCTCACCCTACGCTCCTCTATCCTCAGCCACTATTTAAGGTTCTATACACCAAGAGCTGGTTGACACAGGACACACTGCAGCCCGTCATGGATAAGGTGGTGGACTTTGCACATCATCTTAAGCATGTGACCTTACCCCTTTCTCAGGTACCAAGAAGTGGGGTGGCTGGCACGGGTGTGCTCAGGGCCAATGCCTTTGATCCTGATTTGACCCTCACTCTCCCAGGAGACTCTGCATGAGGTGCACCGTGTGGTGGTCCGGGAGTACCTGGGGCAGGTGCTGAGGCCCCATGAAAGGTTCCGGGGCCAGCAGCGTGTGAATGCTGCCCATAAGATGAGCCAGGATGCCCAGGCCATTAGCAGCACCTTCCAGGGCTTGGTAGGAGCAGCGACTGCTAACCCTAGCAGCACTCCCCTCTGGCCGGCAAACCCTCCACTAGAGTCCTGTTCTCATGCCTTCTCATCCGGGAAATAGCCCTGAGGCCAGGTGCAGGAGCGAGTATCATAGGGGAGGTCTTTGACAGCAGGTCTTCAGAGGACCCTCGGAGGAAGAAGGCAGAGGGTTTAGACTTGGTAGTGCCCAAGTTGGGAGTATCACTTTGCATATAGTTACAGCTGAAGTTGAAGAATGAGGATTGCAATCCCCAGAGTGATGGGCAAGGCCTTTGGGGGGGGTGTTCTCCCCACTCCGGACCCAGAATCCTTTGACCCGTGCTCAAACTCCTTATCTGGGCTGCTGGGCTCCCACTGGTGAGAGATTTCCAGGCAGCACTTCCCGGCTCGGATTTCCTGTCTGCTCAGGCAGGAAGACATCTCTGTTGAATCTGGCCTTGCAGATGAGCCTGGGTTCCCAGTCCTCGGAGCATCCCGCTGTGGGCAAACCACATCCCGTGGGCAGGATGCAGCAAGGCACTAAAAGTGGGGTCGCAGGCAGAGACTCCCGGGAAAGTAGCCCGCAGCACACACACCCCTGTCTCCGCAGGGCTCTGAAGCCTCGTGGCTGGACCGAGCCATCCCGTGCGTGGCGGAGATCCTGGGTGAGACTTACAAAGACTACATCCCGCGGCACCTGGAGACGCTCATCCGGAGCTACCCGGACATCAGGTTCGCGGATGCCTCCTCCCCCAGTAGGTTCTGTTCGAGAGTCGGGTGACCAGGGCAGACACTGAAGAGTCCCGGTGGCTGGGGCGGGGGGGGGGTGGCGCTGAGAGCCGAGGGAGGAGCGAGCTCGGCTGGGGCGGAGAGAAGTGTCCAGGCACGAACCCAGTAGAGGTCCGAGTGCGCGGAGGGGGAGCGGGCCACTGTTCTCCACCGCCCCAGAACCGCGTGGACCCCTTCCGGAGGAGCAAACCCTCTCTGGAAGCCCCGAGATTCTCGAGGCTAGCAGGAAGGAGGCTGGGACCCCGGGCTGTGGGGGCCGCTGAGTCATCGGAGCCGGTGGAAATCCCTGTTCAACTTTCTCCCTGCGCTTGGAGATTCCGGGATGCAGAGGCCGCAGAAAGCCCCTGGCCCAGCCCCTTCCCTGGCTCCCCGCGGCCCCAGCCAGCCTGCTCTGCCAGTTTGGATGCGGGTGGCGGCGGACTGGCCCCCTCCTGAGGCTGGAGCGTTTCCCTCCCGCCCCTCGGAGTTCCCCAACCCGGGCTTGGCCCTCCTTCCCCCGCTCAAGGTCTCCGGAGAGGCGGTGGGATGGGCGCCCCTGCGCACTGGCCTTGCGCCAGGCCTCTACCTCCCTCCAGCTCTGCCAGTGTTTGAAATCCACCCTCTGTCTCAGACTCCTCCGGTGCCTCTGCAGACTCACACTCCGCTGTGTGCATGCCCCCTCCCCTGTCTCATGCCTGCACTTCTCCAGGTCCAGTTACTGTGCACCCCCCAGGTCCTCGCTCCTACTTCCTCTTAGAGTCCCCACCCCGTCCCGGCCTGGGATAGTCTCTGCCTCTCTGACCCAACTCCAAGAATACTGGGTGAATCATGCTTCCTCCCAAAGCCCGGGTTCCTGTCCCAAAGTGGGGCTGAGGGTACCAGGGGTGGCGCTCCTCGGCAGTGAGTGTCCGCATGTCTCTGCAGGCGTGACCACATACTGGCAATCCTGGCGCTGCGCAGACTTGGCCGCCGTCGGAACCGGAGCCTCTTGCAACGTGCCCAGGACCTGATGAAGGCAGTGGCCGGGGCTAAGCCCTCTCCAGATCGGGTGCTCTTTGAGGAGATAGCGGTGCCCACCTCTGTGAACCTGCTCATCGCCTGCATCTAGGGCTGGGTGGCAGGTGGGCGCGGTAGTGGGCAGAGAGCCTGTCAGCCTCCCCAGGACTGACCCCAGGTTAGGAGCTCAGTGAGTCACTCTGGCTCTACCCCCACCTCTGAAGCCGTGGAATTTTTTTTCCTCAGCCAAGCTCCCCTGCCCAGCCAGAGGGAGCCAAGGGTGAAGGCATTCCAGGCATTTGTGGGGGAGTCTTAGGGGAAGGCAGAGGCTCCATGCAGGACTTCCGCCAGGGAGGGCTTCCCTGTATAACTGTTAAGCATACCCCTAAGGTGGAGTAAAGAGCTGAGTATTTATTCTAAAAATAAACGTCAATTAAAATAGTGCTTCCCTAAGGGGGAGCAAGCTATTGTGGGGAAGGGTGGCCCGAAAATTCTGTGGTGACTCCTGCTGGTAGGAGGCTCCCTAGGCTGCCAGACCGGAGGGCTGAGATAGATCCAGAGCTAGGAAGACTCCAGCCTGTGGCTGCAGAGCAAAACAGGCCTTCACCTGGAGGCTGGGTTCACTAGCCTCAGGTGCCAAGCCAACCTTGCCCTTGCTCTGCCCCATCCTAGGCAGGTCTGAATTCCTCACGGGGGAGTTTAGCAACATGAGGTATTTGGATTACATGTAGGAGGGACTTCCCGGCAATGAAAGTTGTCAAGTTACATGAGGGGGGGCACCCATTGGGTGTTGGGGTAACTACGCAGTCTTCGTCCATGGGGACACTTCCAGGAGGCTGTACCACTGTGGACCTGCACTCCAGATTTGTGCTGAAATTTGTCTATAGCCTCAGGGCAAGGCTAGGGACCCATGTGCATGGGTACCTTCAGTTTCCAGGGAAGCTGAGAGCTGCCCCCCCGCCCCACTGTTCCCCAGCAAGCTGCCATTCCCTCTGGACCTGACCCTGACGCTGGTTGGCATGGGGTCAGATAATTGCAGGTGGACTGGGATACCAGAAGCCCAATGAAGTTTCTTCCCTAAAGTATAGGACGAGGGTACGAGGTGAATCAGTGATTCCAGCTCTCCCTGGTCCCTCTCCCTGTGCTATGGATACCCAGGGGGCAATGCGAAGGTCCATCTGCCCCTTCTCCTGGTACTGGGGATGTGGAGCACAGAGCCACATCTGAGTCTTCTGGGGGTCCTGGGCTGAGTATTGAAGATCCTTGGTCCCCTCTGGAAGCAGGTGTCAGGGGCAGTGTATACCCCTCCCCCCCAGTGTATGTGGGCTGGAGGTCAGGGACAGGGCAGCACTCATGGGGAATATCCAGATCTCCCCAGGGAGGAGGGGTAGGCAGGGCAGGAATGAGGAAGTACCACTGTTGAGGTTCCCAGGCTCCAAGGCTAGAGGTGAGGGTGGGGAGGTGAGGGGTATCAGTGGAGAAACTGAGGCCAACAGAGGGCAAGGCATCTTGAAACCTTATAACCTTAGGTTCAGGGTGTGAGGGGGCACCTCTATCACTAGGGGAGGGGTCAAGGGAGAAGTGGGTGATTTATTAACCAAACCTCCCTGCCTGATACCACATGTCCCCGAAGTGGCCATCAGTGTTCTGCTGAAGTGAAGACAGGGTTTTGAGGGGGTCATAAGAACCCTCATCTGCCCTGGTCCTAGCCATGATCTCCTCAGAGACCCCTTACTTCTCACCCCACTTGTGTGTCCATTAGGGCTCTATCCTGGATGTTCTGCCCCCACTAAGCCTTGTGGGTTTCCTAGCCAGGCTGGGAGAAAAGAGAAGTTTGGTCCTGGCTCTACCACTGTCCAGCCAAGAGTCTATGGTCAAGTTCCTATACCCGTCTGTGCCTCAGTGTTTCCAGCTGTGAAGTAATCACGCTGTGAATGAATGCACAAGCTAGGAGGGTAGAATAAGGCCCTCGGCCCTCCCCATGACCCCATGTCCCAGAGTGCAGCCAGACCGTGTTCTGCAAGACAATATTAGGTGGTCCTGAGTGCGGCTGTGGGAGAACCTTGAGTGTCTGGTAAAGCACTAGGTGAATGGTGTCACTGGTTAGGGAAGATCCCCAAGAGGTTGGAAAGATGTATCTAAGGCTGAGCAACCTAGAGCCAACCAAAGTTTCACACAACTGGGGAAGGACTTGGACCTAGACCTTCTTAGAGGCTCAGGACTTCTTCCTGAGGATTTCTAGACCTGGAGACAGGAAGCCAGGGTTTCCTGGCAGAAACCATGTGCACATGATGATACTTGTACCTCTTGCAAGGAACATCGGTGTGTGGCTGTGTGCACATTCCTCATTCTTGTGAACCTGGCAGTTGCTGGGGTTGGGGCTGTCTTCCCAGGGATTAGTCAGGGAAAGCTGGAAGCCAAGGGTACAGTTAGGGAGACTAGGGACAGAGAGCAGGTTAAGACGGGGAACTCTGAAGCTCGGTGTGGTGGCGCACGCCTATAGTCCCAGCACTTGGGAGGCAGAGGCAGGCAGATCTCTGTGAGTTCAAGGCCAGCCTGGTCTACATAGTGAGTTCTAGGACAGCTGGGGCTACAGGGAGACCTGTCTCAAAATGACCAAAAAAAACAAAACAAACAAAAAAAAAACTCCAAGCTACCTCAGGTCTAGGCTCATTTTACCCTGAGGGAGAGATGCAGCTTGGGAGCCTCCCATCCCCTTTACCCCTAAAAGACTGCCTAGGATGTTTCCTTGGTCATACTCCTGTCTGGGTCAAGCTTGAGGGGACAGGAACCGATTCTTAAACTATCTTGGGACTTGTTGACCAGTTGTCTGACTGTGTGCTGTGGGATTTACTAGCCCCTGTCAATGCCTCCAACTTGTAACCCAAGATGGAGCCTGTGCCCAGCCTCCCAAGACAGCCTAGGACTGTCCTATTTGCTCCTCGAGCTCAAAGCCCAGCTCTTGCTAGATCTTCCCTGGTCCCCAGCTGGCCTCCTTGCTGCCATGTTCCTCCCTCTTCATAATTCAGCTGGTTTCCCACAAGGCCTTCTATGAACATCTCTCCTTCCCAGTCCCCCGGGCTCAGGTCCAGCTCACTTCAGTGCTTTGCTGGAACATTCATGAGACTGGGGAACATGGGCCTATTGTCTGAGTCCTGCCCTCTCCAGCTGGTGACCTGGGGTCCCTTTCCTTTCTGAGGTTCAGTCCCTGTGTCTATAACACAGGAAGGAGTGCCCAGTAGAGAGGGAACTTGGGGGCAAGTCGGGCTGTCCACAGAGGCCCTAGTGTGAAGGTACTTTGGGCGGCAGTTGGCCTCTCACCTTTGTGCCTTCCCAACCTCTCCCTCTTCCTTCCTGCTGACCCTGGCTCCTTCCTTCCTGGCCCCAGGCCTCAGCAAGCAAAATTCTTGGAGGGGCACCCTCAGTAGCTGTGAGGTGCTTCCTGCAGAGCCCTTCACTACTGACCAGGTGTGGGGTGGGTGGGAAGCAACAGGGTCTGAAGACTCCATTCCCAATCTCACTTCCTGTGTGGACACATACACCAAAACAAAAATGAAACAAAACCACAAAACAAACCCTTGGGAACTACAGCAGGTCTCTGCAGTCTTCCACCATCCGTCATTAGGGAGGGACAGGACTGGCCTGCCTTGCAGACATTGCCTTCTAACTAATCTGAGCAGAAGGCTGGGCAGGGTCTGTACTGGCCACTGGGATAAACAAACAAACAAACAAAACAAATAAACTACTGCAGGTGCTAACAAGCTGATCCCACAGAGCTCCAGGGCTTGGGGCCTTATAGGGATGACTGGAGGTGGGGGATGGGGGTGGTCAGGGGCTCAGCCCAGCCTCCTGGGTCCCATTATCTTCTGAAACTCAAGAAGGGGATGGAAATGACATCACGCCTACCCTCAGTTCACTCTGTTCCTGGGCCCTATGGGGCCTGGACCAGTGGTTGTGATGGCCCTTCCTCCTAGGGACATCCTTTTGCCTGTTTACAGACAGACCCACCACCTACTCATCATTTAAAACATTTGTCAAGTGTCTTCATTTCTTAAATTTGAGACAGGGCCTCATTTATGTACCCCTGGCTAGTCTGAAACTTGCTATATAGACTAGGCTGGACTTGAACTTAAAAATAACCACCTGCCTCTGCCTCCTGAGTGTTGGGATTAAAGAAAGATGTGTGCCATCATATCCAGCAAGTGTTTTCATTTTCAATGTTAGTAATGTTTTGGGTAGTACTATATTCATGTAGGTCAAAAATTAAAAGATATTTAAAGATACATGATTCTAAAATCTATGTGGTTCAGTTGGCAGAGTCCTTGGCTAGCACCCACAAAGCCAATTTCTAGGGTTCAATTTCTAGCACCACATAAACAGGGCAGAGTGGTGTGTGACTGTAACCCAAGCACTCTTAAGGTAAAGGTTAGGAAGATCAAGGAGTTCAAGGTCATCTGTGAGAGAACCAGCCCAAGATACAGCCTACCTATAAATAAAAATAAATTTTAAAAAGTCTTTTCATCACTTCTTGGCTTACAGCAGTGATGCTTAACCAAGGAATGTGACTGACAGGTGACATTTTTGGCATCACCGAGGAGCCTGATTCTGCTAGAGGTCATTGGACTGGAGAATAGGATGATCTAAGCATCAAGCCATTGAGGATTCCCAGGCTCTCAATGCAACTTCAGGGTGCTGGGAATGAGAAATGTCAAGGGTGTCCTGCTGTCTCTGGGGTACCCACACATGTGCCATGATTCTTGCCTTCCGGTTTTCCTGTGGAGTCACTCGGTAGTTAAGTTCAGCCTTTAGATGCAGCTAACCTGGGTAGGAATCCCAGTTCTTCAGCTTCCTAGCTATGTGACTCTGGGCTCTGTCTTCCTGGGAGCACTGGGGCTGGAGAGAGGACTCAGTGGTTAAAAGCACTGGCTGCTCTTGCAGAAGACCTGGCGTTGGTTCCCAGCACCCACATGGTAGCTAACAAATGTTAACTCCAGTTCCAGGGGATCTGACAACCTCTTCTGACCTCTATGGGCACTGTACAACACAGGCACACTTGCATGCATGTAGGCAATATACTCATACACATAAAATAAAAATATTTTTTAAATTGTGAGCGTTACAGAGAAAATGTGAGTGCTATTGAGTCTGTGAAGCAATCTCCAGCCTGTAGCAGTTATTTCTCTGCACTGTCTTTTTCAAGCCACACTGCAGACCCTTTGAAAAGTCAGCTCCTTTCTCTGGAACCCTGAGGGCATTGAAAGCCACAGATGCAGGTGATGGAGCTCCCCAGGGCCCAGATGGTCCCCAAGGGCCGAGCCCCCTTCATGATGCCTCTAGGCACTCCTGGTTGTCAGGCAGGCAATGGAGGAGAAATACCCACAGCCTTGCATCAGGCTTGCCTTCCACCCTGGCCAGCTCTTTGAGGCCTGGATTCCCTGAATAGCTCTTGCTCATGGCCAACCTGTGCTATGGGGAGAAACCTGAATGGACCAAGTTTCTTGGCTGATTCTTGTAAGTCGCTCTGTCTCTGAGCAGGGCCTTTGGTAGGGAGGGGCCTGCAGGAGTAGGAACTGCACTTACATCACTGCCTGTGAGCCATTGTGAAAGGCTGGCCACTTTTTAATTTTAAAATCTGGCCTAGGGCTGGAGAGATGGTTTAGTGGTTAAGAACACTGGTTGTTCTTGCAGAAGACCCAGGTTTGAATCCCAGCACCCATATGGCAGCTAACAACTGTCCTTAACTCCAGTTCCAGGGGATCCGAGGGCCTCTTCTGATCTCCGTGGGCATTGCACTACACGGGTGCACTCACCTACATGCAGGCATATATATAAAAATAAAAATAATAGCTGGGCGTGGTGGTACACGCCTTTAATCCCAGCACTCAGGAGGCAGAGACAGGAGGATTTCTGTGAGTTCAAGTCCAGCCTGGTCTACATAGTGAGTTCCAGGACAGCTGGGGCTACAGGGAGACCCTGTCTCAAAAAGACCAAAAAA
>NW_008360325.1:1058734-1080227 GCF_000622305.1 Nannospalax galili | reverse complement strand
CTACAGGGAGACCCTGTCTCAAAAAGACCAAAAAATAAAAATATAAATAAATAAATAAATAAATAAATAAATAAAATGTTTTTAAAATCTGGGCTGGAGGACAGACTGTGCCTACAGGGCTGATGCTTCCAGGAAGCCCTCCTATAGTGCACTTCTTGGGAGACCCACTGCCTCATGGGTTCTGTTTTCTTTCAAGAGGCCCTGACTTTGATGAGGGAGTTGGACCAGGCTCACTGGGTCTCTTAGAAGCCAGACCTCCTTAGACCTCAATTTCCCCATCTGGCAAATACAAATGAGTTATTAGCCTGATTATCTCCTGAGAGGAAGTAGAGACAGGGCTGCAGCAGTGAGCAGCTTCCAGGAATGGGGGTGAGGCATTGCCCGCTAAGTGGGTGCCCTCTGGCTCCAACTTTGGCAAGTGGGCGTGTCCCCTGGTCAGATGTCCTGACCATGCCACAATCAGCGGACTCCGGTCCCTTACAGCTGCAGATGTCCTAAGCAAGTCACTTCCTCCCCTGGGAAGGCTAAGGGAGGGAAGGTGACAGCAGCAGCCCCCCGCTTCTGTGTCCGCTTCTCTGAGACTTGGGTTTCCTCATCTGTCTATGAGGGAGGCAACCTACATTCAGTGTGATGAATGCATGAGGTGTCCCTAGGTAACGAGAGTCTGGCCAAGGTCTCGGGTCCAGTGATGGTCTGAGAAATGAAAGGGAGAAGCTGGTGTCTTGACAACCAAGGTCAGGCCAGTGGGAAGTGCAAGTCATCACACAGGGGGAAGTAGGGCCAGTGACAGCAGAGGGCTGGGGGATACCCTGGAGTGTCTTGGTTTCTCTCTCCTAAAGAGTTCGCCCCACCACCAGCATGGACTTATGACCAAGGCTACCAGCCATGCCCGCCTGGTTCCACCTCCCTGCTGTGCTCAGGTTTTCCACACCTGCTTGATTCTCCCACCTGGCCCTTGCACCTGCTGGGTACAAGGAATGTTACTCCTTATTCCTTCAGACTCCCTCCTTCTGCAGCGTACCCTCTGGCAACCTTCTCAACCAGCCAAGGGAATGAGTAGACAGAGGGTTAATAATACACCACCCTGGATTATTCTCTGGCCAGAGAGAATGCCAAGGCTGGATTGGCCCTTTGTGTTGCCCCATATCACCGTGGTGATGGTCTAACAATTATTTTGTATGTATGTTTTGCCTACATGTATGTATGTATATCACGTGCATGCAATGCTCATGGAGGCCAGAGGAGGGTATCTGGATCCCCTGAAACTGGAGTTGTGTGCCACCTTTTGGGTGCTGGGAACTGAACCCAGGTCCTCTGCAAGGGTAGCCAGTGCTCTTAACTGCCAAGCCATCTCTCCAACCCCAAATGATAATTTAAATTTACTCATTTGACTGAATAAAGCATTGAAAAATATTGGTTTGTTTTTTTCCAGAGATGGAAATTCATATTTTTGTGTTTGAATTAAATACATCAAGTTGTGATCCAAACATTGAGCAACAGAGGCAGCACAGCTGCATGTAGCTCCGTATTGACTGACACATGGCTAGACCTGTACCTCAGTTTTCTCATCTGTGAAGAGGGGATGATGATTAAGTAGTATCCAGTTCATATTGTTATATTGAAATTTATTGATGAAAGCAAAGCACTTAGAACCCAACCTGGCAGCTCTAGAGGTCAGCAAAAGTCCACTGTCCACCCATACAAACTGGAAACAGACAGGGACAGAGCATCGAGTACTGTGTCATTCACCACAGCCCAAAGGTGGCAGCAGTCAAGTGGCCATCAAGGATAACAAAATGCCATCCATCACAGGAGGGAATGATTAGAACTTTAACAGGAAGGAAATCCTGACCTGTGCTAAAGCCATGGATGGGCCTTGAGAACATTTGCTAACTGAAACAAGCAGTCACAGAGGACAAGGGATATATCACCCCACTCTGCAGGTCCCTGGAGCAGACAGGCACAGAAACAGTAGAATGGAGGTTACTGAGGACTTCGAGGGAGAAGGAGATGGATAGTCACTGTGTAATGGGGACAGTGGTTTGGTTTTGCAGGGAAAAAAGAGTTCTGTGGGGCTGGGGAGATGATTCAGTAGTTAAAGGCCCTTACTGTTCTGTAGAGGACCCAGCACCTACATTGGGCAGCTCACAACCCCCTGTAGCTCTAGTTCCAGAAAATCCAATGCCCTCTTCTGGGCTCTGCAAGGACTTCACTCACACGTGCACATAGCCACACACAGGCACATAGGCACACACCGTTAATCCCATTGCTCAGGAGGCAGAGGCAGGCAGGCCTCTGTGACCAGCCTGGTCTACATAGTGAGTTTCAGGCCATCTGGGGCTATAGGAAGCCTCTGTCTTAAAAACAAAGAAAAGGGTGAGAGGAATTGGATAGGATGGAGGTGGTGGTGGCTGCATGGCCGTGTGAATGCATTTTATGTTGAACACCTAACAGTTAAAACAGTAACTTTCATGATGTATATTTTATTACAGTTAAAAACATAAAGAGGGCATCACATGTGGTGGAACATGCCTGTTATCCCAGCACTCAGGAGGCAGAACAGGATTATTTTTGAATGTCAGGCCATATTTGGTTATAGAGAAGCATCTTGTCTCAAACAAACAAATACCCAAACCATCAGGAAATGCTACTTGAGGGGAGAGAGGGAGGCTCTGGATTGCGTGCGAGCAGACCATGGCTCCTGGCCAGGTGCCGGCCTGCAGGGCTTCTGGGCTAGACTAGGGGCCAGCCTACCCCTACTTGTTCTCCCACCCTCTCAGGTTCCCAGGACTTGGGGCTTGAGACTCCAGCAGCTCTAGAGGTACCTTTCCTGTAGGGATGGATTTCTTGGCTGGCCTTTGGTGCCTGCTGGAAGTACCTAGCCTTTTGGGGGACTATCATGAGGTGGGGGGTAAAATAGCTCCTACCCTGTGGGCCACACTGATTGTGGGCCTTTGGCACTCCACATAGCCCCATTCCCAAGTTTTCCTTGTGTTGGGGATTTCACATAGGACCTTTGACCCTCATCTTGAACTCAAAGAGGGAACTACATTGACTTCTGTCTACCTGACTCTGCTCTAAGTGAGCCACTGTGGGAAACTGGGGACAAGGCTGGTAGCCCAACAGGCCCACAAGGCCCATGCTAACTATAGGCTCTGAGCAGACATGGGGTCTTGAAGGCCTGACGCCCCTTTCTCTGACCCCAGCTGCAGAGTTCTCAAGCCATTTCCCAATCTGTTTGGAATTAGAAGTGGGGTGGACAGAGTCTGGTGATGTTGTGTAATAAACCACAGGCAGCCAGGAGGCAGTGGCCCAGGACCCCTGGGTTCCCATTGTCTTTGTCTGTTTGGATGGAAGGCTGGACTTGGCCCTAACTCTTGGTCTACCCCTCGGTGGGTCAGAGGCAATGAGCGCACATACACACACACACACACACACACACACACACACACGCACATGCACACGCAGCCTGGGCCCTGTGGACCCATCTGAAAAATGTCACCCATTGGGATCTCAGGGAGAGAAGGCACCATCTCGGTCTTAAAACCACCTTCTGGCAGCTCTCTGTACCTGCTTCCTACAACCCCCCCACCCCCACCCCAGGATAGGGTGAAGGACAGTCCTAGTCTAAACCTGGCACTCAGTCACTGCACCCCAGGAGGAAGAGGAAGTTCTGGGTCTCCAGGGACACCCCCTAAACATAACTCCACTCAGCTGCCCTTCCCTATACCCTCAAAGACAGGTTCCCAGGCTGTCAGGGATAGAAAGAAAGCACAAACAAAAGATGGAGGAGGAGCTGAGCTACAAACTAGAAGCAAAAGAGAGCTGATACCCAGCCGGCAGGGAAATTCCTGAATGAATCCATCGTTTCCAGGGGGCAGAAATTCCAGGGAGGCAAACACCTTAAATCCCCCTTCCTGCCCCAGCCCACCTCCCCACCCTCCTCAAGGCAGACCCTGAGAAATGGCATGCAGAATGGGAGACTGAGGACCTGGCCCAGCCCCAGCCAGGGAAAGGTCGTGGGTAGGAGCCCTGGGGGCCCAGGGGTGAGGATCTTCACCACTCTGAGCGAGTCCCCCAATCTCAAACCTCGGTAACCAGAGATCTCGGGGAGTCCACTGCTTCCCTTGGGGAGCCTCCTTCCAGGAAGCCTGCCTCCCAGTGTCCCCAGAGGGGCGCCTGTAGGCAGCTGAGGAGTTGGGGTCCGGGAGGGTTGCTCCCCTGGAGTGGATGCTCCCGGAGCTGAAGTGGATGCTGTCTGTGTGACGTGGGACAGAGGTCTGGGTGCCGCGTGTGCAGACAGCCAATCAGAGGCCGTGGTGGGACAATGGCCCAGCGCCCGGAGGAACTCGGGGGGGGGCCCCCGATGCCCTCGGTGCGCACACGTGCCCCGCCACGCTTGGCCAGTCCACCACTCGTGCCCTGGCTGCTGGCAGCTCCGACCCCGCCCCTCGCCCTTCAGGCCCCGCCCCGTCCGGACCCCAGCTGGGGGATCAGCCTGAGCCTTGGCCTCCGCCCGCGGGTTTTCCGCGGTTGCGGCTGGTGGGGCAGGCGGAGCCAGGGCGGAGCCAGTGACTATTTCAGGCCGTGCCGGGCCAGGGTCAGGACAGAGGCGTCCTGTCCCGACACAGTAAGTGACCTCCGCCGCCGGGCGCCTGTCCCCACCGTCCCTGCGCGGCTTCCCTCCCGACAGGACTCCCCGAGGGAATGGCCCTGAGTGGCCGAGGAAATGGGAGAGGGAGATTCCGAGGTCACCTGACCTCCAGCGGACCCACTTGCTAGGGAAATCGAGGCCGTGCCAAATCTGTGCCAAGGCGCAGAAGGTTCCAGGTCCCGGCGCGCGGCGCAGGGATCTGTCTCCAGAAAGGCAGGATACTGGGGGCGGGGACAAAAGCTCAAGGGTCTCCGGTTTACAGTAGGAAGGCCCACACACTCACAGGACTCCCGGGCTGGGTGGCCTCATGTGGGGCACGGGTGGCATCCTCCTCATAGGAGACAGGTGATTGGAGACCAGTAAAGTTCTCTGTGGACCTCAGTCCTAACCCTGGGAATGGGGGGCGGGGGGGATGTGCTTAAAATTGAAGGGGGATAACACAGCTGGGCCACAGGCTGTGGCCACATCATGTGCCTCTGAGCAGGCCCCTTCCTGCCTCAGTGGACCAAGCTAGCACTGGTGCTTTAAGGACGGCCTCTTTACCCCTTCTGGGCTCCTCACAGTCCCAGAGGCCTATGTAGTGTCCAGAGCCTGGTTTGTGGTTTTGCCATATTCTCTGAGCAGCTGTGGGGTGGGGGGCTCAGCCCCATATCACAGATGGGGAAACTGAGGCCTATGGAGAAAGGGGATTGTCTAGTCCTGACATTGGTGAGTGGTGCAGTGGAGTCCACGGCTGGTTCTCCCTCCTGCACCAGTCACCTTTGATACTCTGGAGAGCAAGGGGTGCTGGACACTGAGGTTGGGGCTGAGTAGTCCACCAGCTGGACCAACTCTTACGGGTGTAGGTCTGGAGGGGCCTCAAACCCTGCATGGTTCTGAGTAGAATTCTCAGTCCTCATGGTTCTGAGGAAGTTGTGAGGTTCAGGAGTGAGGGCTTTGCCTGTCCCAGGCATCTGGTGAGGATGATAAGGGCTGGGGTGGGGGGAGCCTTCCTGTCTAATCAAGTGGCTCTGGCCAAGCCCCAGGTATGGGACAAGCCCTTAGAACATGAGTTAAGATAGCTGTGTTGGTGGAGGCAGAGGGACTGTGGGAGGAAGCCTCCTCCCAACCCCTAGACCTGCTATGCTTAGGGCCTCAGTTTCTCCTTTGCATTGTGGGTCCTGCCACCTGGCTGTTTCAGGGTTACTCCAGGTTGTCCTGATGAATTTGAGATACACCTTGGGATATTTATTCTTGGGGGTGGGGCCAACAAGTGATCACTTGTTTATGGATCACACTATTTACCAGGTAGGTAAGGCCTGCTCCTTCCCTGGGTTAGCTGCACTCCAGTGATCTTCTTTGCTTCAAAAATCCAGATACAGTGTGGGGGGGGGTGGGAGGGGCGGAGGGTGGAGGCCTGAGGAAAGCCAGTCCTTTGAGCTCAGTGCTCTGATTCCCAAGCCCAAGCTACTGACCACAAGGCTATTTTAAAGCTAAATAACACCCCTTCTGGTTGGGAGAGAAGCGATGGGAAGGGCACCCAGGAAGGGCGTAGAAAGGGAAGCTTTTGTGAAGATGATGTCACTCCATTTGGGAGCAAGCAGGTTAGGGTAGAAAGCAGACTCAAGTTGTGTGACCGCAGGAAGCCCTGTGCCTTGCTGAGCCCCTTCCCTCTGCTGACATATGAAAGGCTCCCTGAAGTCCTGCCCTACTCTCTGAAATCTGACCTCAACCCAAGCTTGCACAGGGGTCAGGCTCTTTGTGTGGTCCCAGTACAACAGCTGTGTTTTTTGTTTGTGGCATCTTTCTGTGACACAAAGCTAGTTAGGAGCTGTGCAAGAAGGGAAGGGCTGGGCTGGACTGGGCTGGGCTGGGCTGGGCGAGGAGGCCTAGGGTTCTGTGACCCTGGCATGGCCTTGAATTTTCTAGATCTGTTCTTGCTGTCCAAGAGACAGTAACTTGTGTCTTGCCTCATCTAAATCTGGTGGGGCCAGAGAGTTTCCCACTATCTAAGTCTCTTTTCCCTCCAAAAGGCTACACTGTCAAGGAGGGTTTACCCAAGTGCAGAGAAGGTCCCCTTTGTGGGATGTCTGGGGTCCCAAGCTCAGAGGAGATTCTGGAGGGCTGTCAGGAGACAAGTTGTGGGCACTTGGCATTTGTGGCCAAGGTGGGAGCAGAGCTGTTGGTGCACATCAGGGCTAGGAGATGGGGGCCCTGGTGGTTATGCAGGTGAAGAAAGATCAAGCACAGTCAGGGCTGCAAGCTGGGCATGCACCCAGGCCTAGGGACTGGCCATTGTGATCTCTGATGCCTTCATTTCCCACCCTCGACCTGCAGGCCCTGAGCCAGGGTGATGCTGAAGATGATGACCTTCTTTCAAGGGCTTCCTGGCCAGCAGTCTTTGCTGGGGACCCTGGACCCTGGACTGTCTGAGGCAGAATCAGAGGCTTCCATGTCAGAAGCCTCCTCTGAGGACCTGATACCACCCCTGGAGGCTGGGGTGACTCCAGATGGGGAGCAGGAAGGGACTTCAAAGAAGAAGAAGTCAAAAGGACTGGCCAACATGTTAAGCGTCTTCATCAAAGGAAAGAAGAAAAAGGATCAGCCCAGATCATCAGAAACTGAGGTCAAGTCCAAGGCCCGGCCAGAGCTGGAAGGACCACCACCCACAGGTAGGCTGTGGCTGGAGCCGGAGCTGGGGTCCAGGGGTAGAGCTGGTCCAGGCGTGAGCCGCTCAGCCAGGACTGGGTGAGCAGGTGGGGCGGGCTAGGGCGAGTCAGCTGTCTTGGAGGATGGAGGAGCTTGGCTCTGGTCCTGCCTGGGACACTGGCCTCCTCTCCGACTCGGACTCCTCTTGTCCCCGGCGGGTTTGAAGCCAGCTGCGGTGGGCTTGCGGACCTAACGCAGGTTTTGCGCCGCAGTGGAGGAGCTGAAGGCGGCCCTGGAGCGCGGGCGTCTGGAGGCGGCGCGGCCAGTGCTGGCGCTGGAGCGGGAGCTGGAGGCGGCGGCGGCGGCGGGTGGCACCAGCGACGAGGAGCTGGTGAGGCTGCAGAGCAAGGTGGAGGCGCTGTACGTGCTGCTGCGGGACCAGGTGCTCGGCGTGCTGCGCCGGCCGCTGGACGCGGCTCCCGAGAGGCTGCGCCAGGCGCTGGCCGTGGTGGCCGAGCAGGAGCTGGAGGACCGTCGCGCGGCGGCCGGGACCAGGGCGGCTGCGCTGGTGGACACGCTGTGGCGCGGCGGCGTGGAGGAGGTGGCGGCGGAGCGCCTGGGCGCGCGGCCCGCGGGGGTCCCCGCCGGGCTCTCGGAGGCCGAGAGCAGGTTCCTGCACATGGGCCGCACCATGAAGGCGGACCTGGAGGCAGTGGTGGAGCGTCTGAAGCCACTGTTCCCCGCGGAGTTCAACGTGGTGCACACCTACGCGCAGAGCTACCACCAACTCTTCGCGGCCCACCTGGACACCTTGGCGCAGTTCGAGCTGTGTGAGAGGGACACCTACTTGCTACTGCTCTGGGTTCAGAACCTCTACCCCAAGTGAGCTGGTGCCCCTGGATGGGATGGATCCCCCTAGATGAGGGATGGGTCCCACTGGGTAGGATGAGCCTCCCTGGATGGGATGGGTCCCCCTGGACAGAATGGGTCCCTGGATGGGATGGGCCCCCCTGGATGGGATGGGTCCCCCTGACGAATGGGTCCCACTGGGTAGGATGAGCCTCCCTGGATGGGATGGGTCCCCCTGACGAATGGGTCCCACTGGGTAGGATGAGCCTCCCTGGATGGGATGGGTCCCCCTGGACAGAATGGGTCCCTGGATGGGATGGGCCCCCCTGGATGGGATGGATCCCCCTAGATGAGGGATGGGTCCCACTGGGTAGGATGAGCCTCCCTGGATGGGATGGGTCCCCCTGGACAGAATGGGTCCCTGGATGGGATGGGCCCCCCTGGATGGGATGGGTCCCCCTGGCGAATGGGTCCCCCTCTTCAGTAAGTGGAGCGGGAGTTGAGACAGTGGAGCCAGCCATTGATGAGCCGGAAACAGAGGTGAAGGGTGAGGGGTGGGAACTGAATTCGATGGATGGATGAGTCAGCTTTGAACTAGCGTTGTTCTATCTTCCATTTCCCGGACCTCAGCCATTCTGCAGCTGGGGAAAGGAGGACACAGAAAATGAAACTTTGTCATTCATTCCAGAGGTCGTGTCAACACAGGGATGAAAAGCAGGTGGGGGTTGTGCAGCAGGACACAGGGGAGGCCAGAGCAGCAGGGAGCAGGAGGAGACGGTCTGGGGGAGTCAGGGAGCCTCCTGTACTGAGTCAGCTCACACTTTAATGGGTGTCAGGCGGGGAAGCAGTGGTAGGTAGTGTTCCTGGCATGGGGAGTCCCACTGTGGAGCTGAGCAGTGCTGCAGAGTTGTTCTGTCTGGTATGTTAGGAGACATCCCCAAGCAGGAGGGCAAGTGGTAGGACTAGGTGCCCCTCTCAGGGAAATGTCTGTCAAACAAGCCCACTGAGGCCTGGGGCCCCTTAGATGGGAAGTTAGCTGTGCCTGTGGAGGGCAGTTTGGTACTCAAGTAGGTCCCGTCTCAGGCATCCTCTGATTGACTCAGATTCCACAGATCCCAAGAATGTCTGCTGTCTACACAAGCTGAGGGAGAGTGACTAATTTGCAGGGGGAAATGTCCACAACAGCAGAGACCAGGGGTCCTTACTGAGGTGACTCCCCAGACTTGAGTGTAAAGTGGACAGGAGAAAAGGCTGACAGTGTGAGCAGTGTGAGCAGCTTGGTTGGTGCTGATAAACCAGCCTCCAGAGGAGGGCCAGAGAAAGGGCACAACAAGGGTAGTAGGTTAGGAGCCAGCAGGGCACAGGGAAATGGTCACAGGGCAGGGGCTGCCAGAGACAGCTGGGCCCTGATCAAGTTCCTACTGGCTTGTCTGGACTCACCAGGAAATGCCAGGCACTCATACTCCTGTCTGACTACCTTCCTGTCTCTGTGATGGTGGGGAGTCTCCCAGCAGGGGGCCGAGTTGCAAAACAAGAAACTGAGGCTACTCAGGATACGGAATCCAAGGGAGGCATATTAAGGCCTTTGGGGCCCCAAGTGTAGCGCAAATGTATCCATATGGGGTGAGAGGCACAGAGAGGGTCATTTCTTTGTTGTTGTTAATGTGTATGAGTGTTTGCCTGCATGTATGTAAATGCACCCATATTACGCAATGCCCACGGAGGCTAGAAAAGTGCATCCAATACCCTGGAACTGGAGTTAAGGACAGCTGTTAACCACCATGTGGGTGCTGGGAACTAATCCCAGGTCCTCTGAAAGAGCAGCCAGTGCTCTTAATCACTGAACCATCTCTCCAGACCCTGTTTTTTTGTTTTTTTAATACAGGAGCACCCTGTTAACCCCAGCTGGCCTGGAACTTGCTATGTAGACCAGGTTGTTCTTCATCTCACAGAGATCTGCCTGCCTTTGCCTCCCAGTGCTGATATTAAAGGCACCCAGCTCGAGAGAGGATCATTCTTAAGGCTCCAGACAAAGGCCCTTTAGAAAGTTCTAGGAGTGGACCTGTCCCCTGGGAACTCTGGAACCACTTGAGGCACCAGGAGAGCCCTGTGGAGCAGTTCCAGGGCAGCCTTTCCTGCTGAGCAGCAGAGCTGGCCCGCTGGGAGTGCCAGGACTGGCTTGCAGGGCCACTGGGGTCAGGAGTTGGGCTGGATCTGTGCGAGAGGGGAAGTCTGGTAGAGGGAGAAGATCAGATTTGAAAGCTGACTCTGGGGGTAAAGGCGTGGTTGGGCACCAGAGCAGAAGCAGGGGATAAGGAGAAAACTCCTACAGCTAGCCAGGCAAGAGAGGATGGGGGCCTGGCTGGGGTCCAGGGTAGCCTCCAGGCTGATAGATCTCTGGGACTCTTTTAGAGCAGAAGTGGATGCGGGGAGTAAGAAGAGGCAGGTTGACCCCAGCGTGAATAAACTGAGCAGATGTCTTGTCTGCTGTGGGGAACCAGAGTGAGAAGCTGAAGTGTGTCTGGGAACTGAGGTAGTGGGTTCTGCTGAGGGAGTGTGGAGTTCCTCATGTCAGCTTCCCTCTGCCCACAGTGATATTCTGAACAGCCCTAAGCTGGCCCAGGAGCTGCAGGGTATCAGGCTTGGGAGCCTCCTGCCCCCTAAGCAGATTAAGTTGCTGGAGGCCACGTTCCTGTCCAACGAGGTGGTGAGTCCAAACGCTGGGGGCAGGGTGGAGGTAGAAGTACAGAGATAGGATACAGGGTTCCCAGAACATGACAGATACTTCCAGATGAGCTTGGTGACGGTCAGTGCTATGATGACCTGCCTCTACCTCCCCCGACCCCCAGGCCAATGTGAAGTTACTGATGAACCGAGCCTTGGAACTGGAGTCTCAACGCTGGGCCCAGGATGTGGCCCCCCAGAGGCTGAATGGCTACTGCCACTGTGAGCTGGCCATTGACATCATTCAGGTAACACCTGCTCTCCCCTCAGGCCCACGGTACACAGAGACAGCTCATTCATCTTGTGTGCATGCATAGCCCATCTCTGAGGGCTTTTGTGTTCCAGCATGCTCCCTTCCCACGCGCTAGGGGTAGAGGGGGAGGCTGCCATGTTCACTCTCTACTGTTTGTGCAGATCATCTCCCAAGGCCAGACCAAAGCTGAGAACATCACCTCTGACATGGGGATGCAGATAAAGCAGTTGCTGCTGGTGGAGCTGGCTTCGATGCTGAGGAGGTGGGTATGTCCACCATGCCTATGGCAGGCAGGGATTCCCAGCACCTTTCAGAGCTCTCCCTCTCATGAGCCCTCCCTTGTGCCAAGGGTGGCAGGATCCAAGCTAAATCAGCACTGCCCTGCTCCTATTGGCTACAGCCAGGGTTTTTCAGCCCCCACCCCACCCCAGGGTACAGAGTTCCAGGTGGGGATTGACCTCCACAGGGCATCAGTGTTGGCGCGTCCTGACCTCGTCCCCATCAGCAAAGCTCCCAGGAGAGTAGTCTGTAGCTTCAAAGAAGATACATCAGGGGGGAACACTGCACCCCACTCCACTCCCATGATACCTCCAGAATTAACTTGGTTGCTCCCCAACTCTGAGGACCCCCTTCAGCCAACTATAGCACCATGTGGCCTCCCAGCTATAGAGGGGGACTGGAGAAGGGGAGGAGGAGCCTGGGAACTCCAAGGCCAAGCAGCACCTTCTCTGGGGGCCCTGATGGGGCTCTGGTCCTTCTAGTTTGTACAGTCCATGGCATGATGCTTAGGTGCTAGGGCCCCTCCCCCGGTCTTGGGGAGACAAGGAAGACACAGATTGGGAGGGAGTGGCTGCAACTTCCCAGTGTTTGTGCTGGTTTTGAAGATACCCCATCCCGTTTTGCCAGCTACCAGCACATCTTTGATGAATTTCTGGAGAAAAGCAAACTGCTGAAAAATTATAGGGCCAACATCATCGCCAACATCAACAACTGTCTGTCCTTTCGGTGAGAGTGCTGGGCAGGTTTGCTTGGTAGAAAGGCAGGGCAGGTGAGAGGTGGGACAGAGATGTAGGATTAAGGTTCACATGGCTATGAGGAAAAACGGGCCTGGCGAAGCCACAGCAAAGATGCGCAGTGGTGTAGGAACACGGGCACATTGATTTGGTCATCAGCTTATCCCTCCAACAAGGCTGTGAAGCAGAAGACAGAGGAATAGAGAACTGGTGACTTGCCTCAGGCAGAAGGGGATGTACCTGGGGCGTGGGGCTGTGCATGGGAGGATTTGGAATGGATACCACAGGGAATGGGAAACCACTGAGAGTTCTAGAGTGAAGAACAAATTTAGGATGGTTGGGCCAAGGTTCATTGCAGGGGATTGTAGGCTGGGCAGGCTGTCATGACCTCCTCCCTCCATGTTCCAGGACATCCATGGAGCAACAGTGGCAGATACCGCAGGATTCCCCGAGCCACCTGATGGACCCCCTGAAAGAGCTCAAGGCTCACGGTTTTGACACCCTGCTCCAGAGTCTGTTTTTGGACCTGAAGGTATCAGGAGCTTCCTTCTCTGGGGAGCATCCTGAGCCTGGCACAGGAAGGAGGGCTCAGGAGGGAAGCCCCTGCTGCAGGCCTGTGGGAGGCACAGATGGGGAGGTGCAGTGGTACTGGGAATGCCTGAGTGATGGGGCTCTGGGGTGCTTTTCTCACTCACCCCTCATCCTGGCCTCGGCTTGGAGGGGCCACGGGGTGGGGATGGTCTGGAAAAGACTCAGTGTCCCCCATGCCTGACTCCTAGATTTTAGGGATCAGGACCTTTGACAACTGGATTATATCTCCAGGGGGCCAAAAACACACAGATGGGGAGTTGGGGGTCCCTCGGAAGGCAGAGGAGGGGTTTCCTGCCCGGAGTCTGGACTTAAAGCACAAAAGATGTCTGGATGACCTGGCATAGGGTTCAGCAAAGTACAGGGCCTTGTTTATGCAGGAGTTTATTTATTTAAGAGGGAGGCAGTGGAAAAGACCTCAGGGCTACACACAGGCTGTCCTGGCTCCTGAGCCACAGCTGGGTGACCTTGGAAACAGGGTTCACAGAGACTGCCTCCACTTCTGATCTGACAGCAGGGACCTGCGTGCCAGCCAGCTCCTGGACAGCCTTGGGTCATGAGTGTCTGTGAGTGAGGGTGTCTGTGCCTGGCCGCCCTTCCTTTCTGTGTGTGACCAGACATCTTGCCTCTCACTTGTCTCAGCTGCTATTCAAGAAGTTCACGCAGACCCGCTGGGCAGCACCGGTGGAGACCCTGGAGGAAATCATTGCCACCGTGGGCAGCAGGCTGCCTGAGTTCTCAGAACTGCAGAACTGTTTCCGGGAGGTGAGGAGGCTTGGGAGCAAGCCTGGGGACTGGCACAGTCTGGACACCAGACCCCACACTCTGTGTATATTCCACCACCTCATGTACTCACATACTCACACAGATAGACACATACACATGTGAGCACACACACACACACACACACACATATATATACAGGGAGTGCAGGCACAGGCACTGCACTCCAGACCCAACACTGTGTGTATATCCCACCTCCTCATGTGTTCACATATGTGCACAGACACACAGACACAGAGACAGGCACAGGCACAGGCATACACACACACACACACACACACACACACACACACGGGGAATGTAAACACAGGCGCTGCACTCCAAACCCCACACTATGTGTGTATCCCACCTCCTCATGTGTTCACATACATGCACAGACACACAGACACATAGACACACACGACAGACACAGAAGACATAGACTCACATACATACACTCACACACACACACACACAGAGTGCAGGCACTCAGATCTTTGCCTCTGCCTGTCCCTGAACTCTTGACTTGGAGGATTCGGTTGGTAGGGAAGGAGGTGAGCTTCCCACTCACGAGTGTCCTTGACTAGCTCACTCCTCCTGCCCTTTGCCTGCCCAGGAACTCATGGAGGCTGTGCATCTGCACCTGGTGAAGGAGTACATCATCCGTCTCTGCAAGCGGCGCCTGGTCCTCAAGACTGCTGAACAGCAGCAGCAGCTGGCGAAACACATCGAGGCTAATGCTGAGGCCATTCAGAGTTTCTGCACACAGAATGTGAGTATCCCCATGCCTCCCTCCTTACTCCCATCTCAGAGACCAGAACAACCCCATGAGGCCTCGCCAAGCTTTGCCCTGAGCCTCTTCAGCCCCCAAGTACCCTGCATGTACAGCATCTCTCAACCAGCCCCCTGCTTCCAGGGCTCCACTGCAACCTGGCTGCACCCTGCCCTCCCTACACTTGCTGAGATAATTCGCCTACAAGACCCCAGTGCCATTAAGATTGAGGTGGCCACATATGCCACCTGGTACCCTGACTTCAGGTAAGAATGAGGGGCCCCCAGGATCTGAGTCGTTGGTTTGTCCTTGCCAGGTATGTCCCACTGTGTCCAGGTATTCTGGGGCTAGAGTCCCCTTCATGACCTGCTCAACTCAGCTGCTGAGGCTCCATCAAGGAGGGGTCACGATGTCTGGGTGCTGACTTTCACGCCAGGCACTGTACTAGGACTGTTACTAGTAACTCAAGTATTTGAGCTCAGCAGAGCCCTGCAAAGGCTGACACTGTTTATCCGCTGTACAGCTGAGGCCTGTGTTTCCAGGGTGGTATAACTAGTCATGACAAAGCCAGGCAGTGTGTTTCAAAGCCCATGCTCTTAGCCTTACATGACATTGCTCCCCAGAGAGGAAGGCGAGACCAGAGAGACCAGAGTCTATCACTTGGCTTAGGGGTCCTTGGGCGTCTTACACCTGGCATTCCTGTTAGAGAATGGAGCTGTCTGGGGACCTGGCGAACCACTAACACTTTCCTCCCTAGGCTGGGTCCTCTGACATTGAATGTTTGGTTTGGTCTCTTAACTGGGGTTGATCTACCTTCGCCTAGTCCAGTCTGACTGATCCACTGTACATTCATCTGTTCACCCATCCACCCACCCACCCACTCACCCATCCGCCCACCCTTCCATGCAGTCATCATCCATCCTTTTTGCTATTCATCAATCCACTTATCTACTTATCCATCTATCTACCCACTGACCCAAGCACATATCCTCCCCTCCACTGATCCCTCTGAGTATTATTTAGCAGTCTTCTAAGTGCTAGTTTCTGTTCTATGCCATGGAATACAATGAATGCAGGACAGGACAGGTCTCGATCTGTCCTCCTATAGATTATAGTCTGGTGAGGACTAACTATAATGGGGTAATCAGAAATAGGACAATTCCAAGTTGCAGAGTTTAATCAACATCTTAAATTACAGGAGGTGCTGGCCAAAGACGGGAAATCTATTTGGGGAGGTGACACACAGCTGAGACTTTAAGGGTGGGAAGGAGCTGGCCACCTCAAGGATATGAGGGACATTCTGAAAGAGCAGCCAATGCAAAGGCCTGGTGGGCTGGAGAAAGGTGGAGACAGGACAGCACTGCCTCCTATTTGGTGGCACAGCTAGGGCTTCAGGCTGCAGGCTCTTTGGCAGGGTCTGGTGTCATGTCAGAGGAGCCAGGAAGGGCTGTGAACAGGGGTGTTGGTGACCAGGAGGCTGACAGGTTGCTCTTCTTGCCAGCAAAGGCCACGTGAATGCCATCCTGGCCATCAAGGGGAACCTATCAAACAGTGATGTCAAGAGCATCCGAAATATCCTGGACATCAACACGGGGGTTCAGGAAGCCTCCAGGTCCCTATTTTCACTTATAAAGGTTGTTTAGCTTTTGTCACAGTCTAACCTGCTTGTGAGCACCCAGCGATCACCACCCCAGTTGGGGACAAACGCCCCAGCCGAGGGCAGCCACTGCAACTAGGAACCGTGCAATGGTGCTGGCTCCAGGGCCCATCATGAGCTGCCCACATTCGGCTGCTGCTTCTGCTCAGCCCTGACTAGAACAGGACCCGGCATCCAGAATTGGACAGACCGCTGTCCAGTGGGGCAGGAGGACCTATGGGCAGCTGACACATGGGCATGTAAGAAACTTCTTGGAAATGATGGGTGATCTTGAGTGTCCCGAAGGAGGGCTCCAGGAATCCTGGGCCACTCCCGGGCCCCTCTACAGTCTGCCTCCTAATGGTCCTCTTTTAAAAGGTTTTTCTGAGTGATCCCTTCTAGATCCCTGGAGCCAGTGGCAAAGCTTCATTGGCCTTGGTCCTGCTTCCTTCAGCCCCAAGCTGCTGTGAGATAAACCTGAAGACAGAGAAAGAAGGAAAAAATGATCTCTTGTCCACGGCCTGGAAAGGGACTTGTGGGTTCCATGGTGAGCCAGGCAGAGTCAGCATCAGAACCACTTGCATGTGACCTGTGACCTCACAGGCAGCCCCTTGGTGCTCAGCTAGGACCCTCCTCTGTACTCCCCTAGGGCTTCCCTGTGTGTGTGCAGGGGTGGGGTGGGTTGGGGTGGGGGTGTGAGAGGAGCTTTAGCTGAGCCCAGGGCCTCCTGGGAACTCTCAGGTTGAATCTTCCCCAACACAGGGACAAGCTAAAGGGCTTTCTCTGCGGGCCCTGCCCTCCAAAATCTGAGTGGAAACATGGGGCAAGCCCTGTATTATTTTCCTGTTGGTACTGTACCAAGTTTCCACATATTTAGTGGCTTAGAACCAGACTTTCCTTACAGTTCTGTGAATCGGAAGTCGGAGACAGGGCTGAAAATCGAGGTGTGGTCAGGGCCCCATTGGTTCTGGAGGCCCCAGGGGAAGAATCATTTCCTGGCCTTTCCCAGTGTTCAGAAGTACCCATTTTCCCTGTCTGAGGCCCTTCCACCTTCAGAGCCAGTGATGGCCACTTAAGTCTGTCACACTACCTCCCTCTTCTGCTCTTAAGGCTCCAGTGACTACATTGGACACACCTGGAGAACCCGAGCTCTCCCTATCTGAGGCAGCTATTAGCAGCCTTAATTCCATTTGCAGTTTTAATTCCCATTTGTTATGACACCCAGAATCATTGGCCTTGGGCCTCTGTGGGCGGACACCTTTGGGGACCAGTATTCTGCCCGTTCTGGCCACCATCCATCTTCTGCCCCATGTTCTACATCTGAGAAACAGGACCTCAGTGTCCCAGCAAGGGCCTGCTACTCCATAGACCCTGACTCTGCCTAGCCAGGAAAGCCCTTATCAGCACTGACCCAGCCTCAGTGCCTTGGGGTGAGAGGCTAGGTTTGAAGCCCCTCTTCTGGATATACCCCCGTTCCAGGTACTGCCTTACAAAACTGGTCAGAAGCTGGCCAGGGTGAACAATGCACAAAGGCCTTTGTATTTCTATAGCTTGTTTGATGATATTAATATTGTTAATATTATTTTTATAGTGTTGCTTTTGTATGTGTGTATTCTGGACAGAATCCAGGGTTTTTTAAAGAGCTTGATATAAAACCGATTTCCAAAGTGGCTGTGGAGTGGTTTATTTTGGGAGTTGCAAGGTTGGGGTGGGGGAGGCATCTCTAGCAACTTTCTCACTTCCTGTTGCCCTGTCGTCTTTGGGTCCAGTTCAATGTCTAAGCCTCTGCCTGTCCTGCCTCCCCAGCCTCCTGTGGTCCATCCTAGAGAAGACGCCCCCGCTTTTCATGAACCTGTGTCTGTTACTTCACCCCTGCCTGCTTCCTCTCCTATAAATAGGGAACTGTGTGATCCTGAGGATGAGGAATGGGTACTGGTGGGAGGGTGGGGTGTGCCGTGTGAACTGCTATCATTTCGACTCCATACTTGGGCCAGAGTGGGAACTCTATGACCGGGAGCTCCTGGTTTCTATACAGTTGTCTTCCTTTGCATCCCAATACTGACCTAGGGACAGAGTAGAGTTTCTTAGGGAGAGAATGGGCATGACAAATCCATTCCACAAAGCTCAGGAAGAGGAACAATGACGTCTGTATGCCACAGTACAAAGGGGTGTGTGTGTGTGTGTGTGTGTGTGTGTGTGTGTATGTGTGTGTGTGTGGTGTGCTTAGCCTGCTGACTGGTGTGTGTGTGTGTGTGTGTGTGTGTGTATGTGTGTGTGTGTGTGTGGTGTGCTTAGCCTGCTGACTAAGAACAAGAGGCTGGAACCCTAAGCACCTGCCACTGTCTGCAGACCTGGGCTGGATTGAGTCTTCTCCCATAGAGTCTTAGGATTTGGGGGACAGAACATCCTTACCTTATCTGAGAACTTCTGGCTTGTGCAAGAGGAGACCCCTGGGCTGAGGGGCCAGAGGGACAGATTACCACACAGTGCCCACTGAGCCCCAGAGAGCCGGGTGAAGGGTGGGGAGAACGGGGCCTGGGTGGTCCCTGTGGTTCCTGACTTGGGTGGGGTTACATCCAGCTCTGGTCACCAGGCCAGCTTCTACTTGGGTTCCACATCAGTCACTTCTCAAGGAAAATCCCAGAAAGGGCAGGATTTGCCCCAGAAAGAGGAAGTGAGTCACCAGGCGTGGGAGCAGAGGCTCTATGCACCAGGTCCTTGGGCTCCAGCATGCCAAAAAGGGGAGGGAGGCCACGGTCTGCCTGAGCCATTCCTGCTGTTGCTGGTAGAGCTGAGTTTTCCAGGAACTCATTTCTTTAGTGTCTACAGGTTTCCAAGGCCCATACAAACACCAAGAAAATAGGCAGCTAAGGAGAGTCAAGTGCAGCAGGTGAAGGTGACAGGAGAGATGGGGGCAGCTCTTGTTTGGGGGAAAGCTGGCTCAGGAGGTGACAACTGGGCTCAGATCCAAGATGAAAGGAGGCCCTAGCACAGACCTTGACTGAGCCAGGCAGGGAGAGTCCCTCCTGGACAAAAGCAGGTGGGAACTGAGAATGGTCAGGTTGCAGGAAAGAGGTAGAGGACTTGGGAATGAAGGTGGGGAGGGGATGGGGGGAAGACCATGTCAGTGAGGACAGACTTGAAGGCAGTGAGTTCACAGGCCCAGTCCATTCCAGCTATAAGGGGATGTGTTGGAGAATTTTGAAGAGGGAATTTGGGGATTTATGACCTGTAGGGACACTCCGGTGTTGCTTAGAGAATGAGAAACAGAGAAGAGGCCCAGGAGCTTCGCAAAGGGCCCTGTGGTTGCCAGGGGAGAGAGGATGGATGAGGAGGGCTCTAACTGTGGGATGAGATGGGTTCACTCTGTGCTAAAGCAGTTCATCATCTGATGGTCTGAGGTGATGCTTCCAGAGGTAAAGAAGGCCTGGGAGGGTGGGGAGCGGATCCTGGGGGAGGATGTTGGCCAAGTTCAGTTTGGGAAGTCTGCAGAAAGGGATTATGGCTCATTATGTTGAGCAAGGCCCAATAATGACAACACTCTAGGTAAGGTTGCCGAATACCAGGTCTTCTCTCACTGCTTGGGTTACACTTTTTCACAGCTGCTTACGAGGGGACTTTGGGACCAGTGACAAATGCAGGTATCTGGTACCTGGAAGCCCGCTATTCCCTTCCTAGGGCTTTGTCTGATCCTCACTCCAACAGTGATGCAAATGACACAGGCACAGGTCAGCTACTTCCATTGTTGTAGCAAAACACTGGAAACTCCCAAAGTGCCCATTGGCCACACCAGGGAAATAATCACAGGGTACCCAAACAATGGAGGCCTGTGCAGCTGTGAGAGGAGGGAGGCAGGCCCTCAGTGCTGATTAGAAAATTCAGATCATGTGGGTTGGAGTGATGGCTCAGTGATTAAGAGCACTGGCTGGTCTTGAAGAAGACCAGGGTTCAAATCCCAGCACCCACATGGGGGCTAACAACCACCTATAACTCCAGTTCCACAGGATCTGATGCCCTTTTCTGTCCTCCGTGGCCATTGCACGACACAGGTACACTTACACACGTGCAGGCAATACATTTGTACACATAAAATAAATTTTTAAAAAAGAAAAGTCAGATCATATAATGTTAAGGAACAGAGGCTGTGATAGTCTGCCTTCAAATAAACAAAAATGGAAAGATAAATATACGTCTGAATTTGCGAGTGCAGCTGGGGTAACCCCAGGAGTAACCAATGTGGCAGTCCATTAATGAGAAACTTCACTCGGGAGTAGTTGGACCAAGAGTGGGGCCGATCCTGTTCTGAGGAGTCCTGGTTTCTCTCAGAACTGTTCTCTCAGAGATACGTCTATTTTCTTGTCTATTCTCCTACTTTACTCCTAGTCTGGTCTATTCTTTTTCTTGTTTTTTAAATTTTATAATTTGTGTATGAATGTTTTGCCTGCATGTACATGCATCATGGGCATACAATGCCTACAAAGGCCAGGAGAGGACGTCAGATCCCCTGGAACTGGAGTTACAGATGAGTGTTAGCCGCCATGTGGATGCTGGTCATTGAACCCAGGTCCTCTGCAAGAGTGGCCAGTGCTCTTAACCACTGAGCCACCTCTCCAGCCCCTGTTCTGCCCTGCTCTAGTCTCACTGTCTAACAAAAGGATTTTCTCATATTTATTGAACAACATATCAGGCATGGAGGAGAAAAGACATGGGCAATCTTTGGTAAGTTTTACAGAGGAAGAACTTGTTTTTCTGACCCTACTGATTGAGAACAGCACGCAAAACCACAGACGGATGAGTGTTATCAACCTGTGCTCCGTGCTGCCTGCAGTATTTGTGGGGCAATATTTTCATTGTTTTCAACATCATCACTGTCACATCTCACACACACATACATTGTTATGAATCAGGGGCTGAGTCTCAAGTATGGAACACGGTATAAGACTGAGCCCGTGTGTGCAGCTTGGCTTATGAGTTAATTATATCAGGATTCCAAATCTTTTAAAAAATGTTTTATTATTTTTATTTTATGTGTACGAGTGTTATGCCTGCATGTAGGTAAGTGACCGTGTTGTGCAATGCTCGCGGAGGACAGAAGAGGCTGTCGGATCCCCTAGAACTGGAGTTACAAATGGTTGTTAGCTGCCATGTGGGTACTGGGATTCAAACCCAGGTCTCCTGCAAGAACAGTCAGCTTTCTTAACTGCTGAGCCATCTCTCCAGCCCCTGGGATTCCAAATCTTTGTGAGACTGACTACATTGATTTTCCTAGAAGGAGTGCATAGTTCTAAATGTTCTCAGAACATATGATTAACTTGGTTTACAAAGTTATATAAAATTTTAAATTGTAAAGGCTTGTTACAAAGAGTTTTTCATGAAAAAGTCATTCCCACAGAATAATGGGGTGTGTGTGTGTGTGTATGTGTGTGTATGTGTATATGTGTGTATGTGTGTGTCTGTGTATGTATATGTGTGTATGCATGTGTGTGGTGATGTGTGTGTACGTGTGTGTATCTGTGTGTATGTGTGTATATATGTGTGTATTTATGTGTATATGTGTGTATGTGTGTGTATCTTAGTTCTTTTGGATTACTGCAATAACCAGCTATTGTATGGC
>NW_008360325.1:1057148-1058647 GCF_000622305.1 Nannospalax galili | reverse complement strand
ATGTGTGTATGTGTGTGTGTATGTGTATATGTGTGTATGTGTGTGTATGTGCATATGTGTGCATGTGTGTCTGTGTGTATATGTGTGTATGTGTATGTGTGTGTATGTGTGTATGTGTGTGTATGTGTATATGTGTGTATGTGTGTGCATGTGCATATGTGTGCATGTGTGTCTGTGTGTGTATATGTGTGTATACATGTGTATGTATGTGTGTATGTGTGTGTATGTGTGTATGTGTGTGTGTGTGTGTGTGTGTGTTCAGGCACACGAATGCATGCAGAGGAGGAGAGGGGAAGATGTGGTTTGATGGAGACCAAAGGGAGAGATATTTCATTGTCTATCTTGTTATAATTTCCCTATTGAGCCATGTGTCAATGTTGGCATATTATACTTGAACACTTAATTGAAGAAATGAAAACAAGTGTTGTAGGTTTGGGGCCAGGGGAGGAGACGGGGCGCCCCAGTTGTGTGATTATCCAGCCACAATGAGTATCTGGTTGGAGCAGGCACCTTGAAGCCGTGCTCAGGGCTCAAGTGTAGGCCAGAAGTGATGGGACTGGGTTCATAATTAAGAATCTGGTTTTTAGCTGGGTATGGTGGCCAACACTTGAGAGGCAGAGGCAGGTGGACCTCTGTGAGTCTGAGGCTAGCCTGGTCCTCATAGTGAGTTCTTAGTCATCCAGGGTTCCATACTGAGACCTTACCTTTTTTTTTAAATGTTATTATTTTTATTTTATGTGTACGCGTGTATTGTCTGCATGTAGGTAAGTGCACCTGTGTCATGCAGTGCCAGCGGAGGTCAGAGAGGCTGTCAGATCCCCTAGAATTGGAGTTACAGACAGTTGTTAGCTGCCATGTGGGTGCTGGCATTCTAACCCTGGTCTTCTGCAAGAACAACCAATGTTCTTAACCGCTGAGCCATCTCTCCAGCCCCTATGTGAGACCTTATCCTAAAAAAAATTAAAAATCTGGTGATCCCACCAGAAGGTGAGCAGAGCAGAGGCGCAAGGGGCTCACAGGTAGACGTTCTCATGAGGGTCCACAGAGGAGTCTGAGCTGGCAAGGAGGATGGTAGGGCATTGCACAAAGGGGTTCTGACAAAGCGTTATGTTGAGGGGCTGGAAATGGCTCAGCAGTTAACAGCACTGGTTGCTCCTGCAGGGACCCAAGTTCGATTCCCAGCACCCATAGGCAGCTAACAACTGTCTTTAACTTCAGTTCCAAGGGATCTGATGCCTTCTTCTCACCTCCACAGGCATTGCACAACACGGGTGCACTTACACACATGCAGCCAATACACTCATACACATAAAATAAAAATAATAAAAAAATTAAAAACCAGTTATATTTTTAAAATTTTTTTATTTTTATTTTATGCGTATGAGTGTATGCCTGCATGTATGTGAGTGCACCTGTGTCATGCAATGCTGCAGAAGTCAGAAAAGGGCTTCAGATTCCCCTGGAACTGGAGTTAAAGACGGTTTGCAGCTGTCATGTGG
>NW_008360325.1:1036132-1057032 GCF_000622305.1 Nannospalax galili | reverse complement strand
CCCGGGTCCTCTGCAAGAGCAGCCAGTGCTCTTAACTGCTGAGCCATCCTCCAGCCCCCCCAGTTTTGTTTTGTTTTTTGGTCTTTTTGAGACAGGGTCTCCCTGTAGCCCCAGCTGTCCTGGAACTCACTATGTAGACCAGGTTGGCCTTGAACTCACAGGGATCCGCCTGCCTCTGCCTCCGTGTGCTGGGACTAAAGGCGTGTGCCACCATGCCTGGCATGTTATGTTTTTATAAATAATAAAAAGCTCACTCTCCAGTCATGTTGGAGAATGAGATTCTCAGAAGGCAGAGGAGGGTACAGTCACAGAAGTGTGCAAGAGCAGAGATGGGTCTTCTGGGCCACAGAGGGGACCCCTGACAGTGGAGACCACTGAGATACGCAGACTCTGGTGGGGACCCAGCTGGGGTGTGACCATGAAGAGTGTGGCTGACATCGTTGGGATCTGAGAGCTCAAGGAACCGGGCAGTAGCTTGTGGATGCCAGTGCGGGGTGTGGGAGTGGGAATGACACACACAGGAGCTGCTGTCTTGCAAGAGTCTTAGCAAGGCCTCAGCCTTCCCTGCTGGCTTTTAACGTTTCCTGAGGCAAGAGGATAGCTCTCGGGTTTATTGGCTGGAATAGCCTTGCTCTGGGCTGGAGCCTTCCTTGGGAGGCCTGAGTCAGTGGGGCCCCAGTTCACTGACCCTGAACTTGGGAGGGAATGCAGACATTAAACCTGTGTTAAGGACTGGGTGAATCAGGCTCACACTGCTGTACCGACAGTAGCTGTCACTGGAGTGTCTGATATCAGGAGGAGGCATGGACATTGTCAGCCAAGACCTTGCACTAGTAAGACACCCTTCCTGTTGGCTGATGAGATGGGGCTGTGCATACCTAGAACTTGGATGCTTGGCCTCCTGCAGTCAGCTGCCACTGGGCTGGTGTCTCCAGCATGTGTGGGTCTGGAGAGACCCCAGTGGAGTAGCCTGGAATAGCTGGGTTATCTCATCTCTGGGAGGCAGGCCTGGGCGGGCACACATGATGATAGGAAGACAGTCATCCCTGACAACAGGGTAACATTGTCGCACTAGCACTTTCCTAGCTCCTGTTTGTCACGTCTGCTGATGGCCCATGGCCAAAGTCAGTTATGCAGTCAAGTCTACATGGACTAGTTGGAGAAATAGGTTGTGATAGGAGATGTTGGTGTGCACTGTGGCCATCCCTCCTGCCAGCTGACCACAATCTGTCCTCCAGTCACAGCTATGTGTATTCCTTTTGTGAAAAATATGCTCACCCATCCCTAGTTCCCCAAAATCTCATGGCCCAGGGATCTCGGCTGCTGCTAATGACTTTGTGATCTCAGCAGTCTGATACTGCTGTTCCTTAGAGCATCTCTATAGGCGCGCAGCAACACTCTATAGATGCAGGACTAGAATGGAATCCAGGGTCACGGGCATGCTCATCAGCAGTCTACCACTGGGCTATATTCCTAGCCCCTCTTAAAAACTTCATTTTGACACAGAGACTCAGAGTCCCCTCAGGATTCTTCCATGTACCATCTCACTTGATCCAGGGACTTGTGAACTAAAACTCCAAATTGGATGACCGGACATATTTGAGATAGTGGTGAGCCAGGGACAGGAGAGCACAGCTGTGTTGTTGGTGATGCCATGCAGAAGGGCCATGCTGAAGTGTAGCACGTTGGGGGCCAGACCCTGTTCCCTAGCCCAAGAGAGGACAAGCCTCCATAAAGCCCAGTGCTGTCCACTAGAGTCTACCGTCGTCCGCCCCTCTGACCGCTCTTTGCACGTATCTCCTCTGCACTCTCGACTTCAGGAACTCCTTCCTTTGCATTAACAAGTGGCTCATGTCTGTGGCTTTCTTAGTCTTTGTGTCATCCAGGGCCGGGTCAGTACAGTGATTTGATAGGAGACAGCAACCACGAGGTGTTGTCCTAGAGTGGGGACTGGAGTTGCAGGGATTGGGTACTGAAGACTAATAGAATCTCTAAAAATGAGAACAACAGGGATTGGACATGACCCGCAACCCCGGGGTAGAAGCCAAGCCCCAGCCTCAGGGAAGGAGTCAATCCAGAAAAGTTCTAATACCCCAAACCAGGGCACAGGCCTCGGGAAAAGATGCAACCGTGGAGTTCACTGAGGTACTCCGCTGGCGGGGCTCGATGGGAAGTTGATACCTGGGATAACAGGTAAGTCACGCACAGGCAGGAACTAGATGGGCCTCAGAACTTGCTGCAAAGCGGGATAACTGAGCCCTCGCAGAAGCGGTTCCTGGGAAGATGTCCCCAGGACTAGCCAGCATCAGAGGTGAAAAGAAAATACCCTTCCATCGGTGTTGACCTTCTAGCGCCCTCTGCTGATAAAACTTGGTATTGTCGGTTGACAAAGGAGGCGTCCCAAGGATCCTGAGCGAGGGAGCAGGTTCACACCGAAATCTGCTTCACACGCACCTTTTCATATATTTAAACTCTTACTCTATTTTTCATTCTATTTTATGCTATTTATTTTATGTTATTTTTTATTTTTTTGTCTTTTTGAGACAGGGTCTCCCTGTAGCTACAATTGGCCTGGAACTCGCTATGGAGACCAGGCTGGCCTCAATCTCCCAGAGATTCGCCTGCCTCTGCCTCCCAAGTGTGAGGATTAAAGGTATATACCACCATGCCTGGCTTACTTTGTTTTTTATTAACATAACTTATAGCCCAGCTGGCCTCAAACTCAATGTGTAATCCAGGATAACCTTGAACTCCTGATCTTCCTGTCTCTACTTCCCGAGTGCTGAGATTATAGGTAAGCACCCACCACCAGTCCTGGTTTGTGTGGTGCTGGGGTTAAACCAGGGTCTTGTGCATGTTAAGCAAGCACTCTGCCCACTGAGCTCTGTCCCTGGCACGGCCAACTTTTTCCAGTGTCTCCACTGAGCTCTGTCCCTGGCACGGTCAACTTTTTCCAGTGTCTCCACTGGGCACATGCTTCACTCACTCTGCCTCCAACTGAAGCCGGATGCGGAGGCAGAGCTCAGTTCCCCCTTAGTGATGTGTCATGCCTAGTTCCCCCAAAGCTGTCAGTGGAGCAAGATGTAGAGGTCAAAATTGAAGCAAAATCAAGCCTTATTTAGGAACGGCACCGCAATGGCAATATATGCGCCATAGTAAACCATAGAAAAACCATAGGTGTTTTCAAAAGACTGGGACAAAGGGAAGATTTTAAAACATATTTATTATTTGTGTGTGTGTGTGTGTGTATGTGTGTGTGTGACCAGATGGTGAAGATTTAAAAACATATTTATAGGCCAGGTATGGTGGTACATGCCTTTAATCCCAAGACTCAGGAGGCAGAGGCAGGTGGATCTCTGTGAGTTCGAGGCCAGCCTGGTCTACATAGGGAGTTCCAGGACAGCTGGGGCTACAGGGAGACCCTTTCTGAAAAAGGCCAAAAAAATTATTATTTATTTATTTGTATGTCACGTGTGTGTGTGTGTGTGTGTGTGTGTGCAATCAGATGGTGTCTGATCCTCTGGAGTTGGAGTTATAGGTGATTGTGAGCCACCTGACATGGGTGCTAGTAACTGAACTCAGGTCCTCTGGAAGAGCTACATATACTCTTAACCACTGAGCTATCTCTCCAGTCATAGGAAGGGTTTTTGTTTGTTTGTTTGTTTGTTTTTAGCATTTGACTCATTTACTCTGTGTATGTATGGGTGTATGCATGTCACAAGTGCACATGTGGAGGTTCGAGAACAGCTAGTGGGAATCATTTCCATGTGGGGTGTCAGACACTCAGGTTGTGTCAGGCTTGGTAACAGGCACCTTTACTCATTGAGCCATCTTGCTGGTCCTGAAAAGAAGGTTTGAAAGACAAAAACAGGGATTACACAAAATATTTTTGAATATTTATTATTTTTAGTTTATGCATATGAATGTATTGCCTGCATGTATATAAGTGTACCTGTGCTGGACAATGCCAGTAGAGGTCAGAAGAGGGCATCAGATCCCCCTGTCACTGGAGTTACGAAGGTTGTTAGCCACCATGTGGGTGCTGGGAATGGAACGTGGGTTCTCCGCAAGAGCGGCCAGTGCTCTTAACTGCTGAGCCATCTCTCTAGCCCCATAATATTTTGAATTAATCCTCTTCAGTTGCAGTGATCACTAACAGAAGTGATGTCAGCCTGAGGTTACTAAACAGACATCCTCAAAGCTCCTTCTGTCTGAGGAGCCAGCAGCCCTTGTGTACAGCTGTGGTTCTGGCAGACTCTTGTGACAGTTACTTAGGGACTTGTGTATAAGAACCTTCTGTCCTGGAAGCTTCAAGTGCCAATTTGACACACCTGGAAAGAGGGAACTCAACTGGGGAATTTCCTCTACAGGATTGGCCTGTGGCCATGTCTGTAGGGCATTTTCTTGATTGTTGAGTGATATGGGAGGGCCCAGCCCACTGTGGGTGGTGTCACCCCTGGGCAGGTGGTCCTGAGTTGTCTAAGAAAGCAGGCTGAGCAGGGGCCAGAGGAGCAAATCAGCAAGCAGCGTTATTCCAAGGTCTCTGATTCAGCTTCTGCCTCCAGGTTCCTACTTTGAGTTCCTGCCTTGGCTTCCCTCTAAGATGGACTGTGATGAGGATATGTAAGCCAAATGGACCCTTTGCTCCCCAAGTTGGTTTTGGTCAGGTTGTTTTATCACAGAAATAGACAGTTAACTAGGACACCTTCCTTTGTTTTTTGTTTTGTTCTTCTTGTTGTTTATTTTGTTTTGTTTTTTGGTCTTCTTGTAGCCCCAGCTGGCCTGGCACTGGCTATGTAGACTAGGCTGGCCTCCAACTCACAGAGATCCTCTTTCAAATTGGCAGAATCCAAAGCTGTTAGGACAAGCCAATGTCCTGCCCATAGGTATACTGATGTTAGTCCCCCTGGTTCATGGACCAATGTGTTTTGCCTATGGGGAAATAGGACCACAGTGATCTCTGCCCCAAAGCATGCATGAAATCCTATAAAACAGCCCAGCCCTTCCTGGACTTATCTCTTGAGTGACCTCATCCTCAGAGTCACTCAGTCTTTCAGTAAGGCCATCAATGGCCCTTCTGGGTGATGAAGTCAGTTTGCAAGACCGTGAACTCCAAGCCATGGACCCACTGCTGCCCTTCCTTGGCAGTGGGATGAGTTCCGAATCAATGGCCTGTGGGATGCCAAGATGGTGGATGAGGCATTGGGTGAGTGTGCAAACCCAGGTGCCAGAGTGTTATGGGCAGGAAGGCCAATCTGTCCGCCATGTCTCTGCTCAAGGAACAGGAATCTGGCCTGTATGAAGGAAGCAGTCTGACATACTCAACTGACTGCCTTGTCCTAGGAATAGTGCCACCAGGGGCTATGTGCTGGCCTGTACTGCAGCCAGAGAACTCCAAAGTGACCTTGGCCTCATCAACCTGGAACACTCATCCATGTCACTGAGCCACTTCCATCCCAATCACCACAGCAACCTTGATTCTGGCCCTTTGAGGAAACGCTGGAGTAGCTGGGGAATTGGGTCTTCCCACATTCACACTGATGTCCTCACCTTCTGCCTTTCAGAATGTGACTTTATTTGGACATAGTATGTTTACATGGGTGATCACCTTAGAATGAGCTCAATAGGGTGAGCCTTCGTCCAACGAGCAGTGTCTCCATCAAAAGACACACCAGGAGGACCACAAGTGAAGCGGGTGACCACTGCAAGCAGAGTTTCTACAAGCCCAGATTGCTGGTGGCCACCCCAAACTGGGACAGGCTTAGAGTGTAATCCCCTTCACAGTCTCAGGGGAGGGCTGACTTACCATTGACTTGTAGCTCCAGAACTGTGAGACAATACATTTCTGTCACTTAAGCCACCTTTCGGTGGCACTTTGCTATGGCAAACCCAGGAAACTCATGCACTGACATCCCCACAGCTTCATCCTTTCAACAAATGGAGAGTTTCAGCACCTGCTAAAACCAACGCCCCAGAGACCGTGCTGGGAAAAAGGAAGGGCTTTACCAAGGGTGCAAGTGACCCGGTGTCCTAGTTTGCTTCCTGTGCTGTGATAAAAACACTGACTGAAAGCAGCTTGGGGAGGAAAGGGTTTATTTATCTCTTACAACTCCCAGGTCATAATTCATCACTGAGAGAAGTCAAAGCGGGAACCTGGAGGCAGGAACTGATGTGGAAACCACGGAGGAACACTGCTTGTTTCCCTGGCTGGCTCAGCTACCTTCTTATACAGCCCCTTCCCATGAATAGCACCGCCACAACAGGCTGGACCCTGCTCCATTAATTAGCAGTCAAAAAACTGTGCCCCCAGACATGCCCACAGGCCAGTCTGATGGAGGCAGATCCTCAGTTGAGGGTCCCTCTTCCAAGCGACTCTCGTTTGTGTCAAGTTAGAAACAACAATAACAAAAAACTAACTAGCATACCCGGAAAGGAGGCCTCTCTCAAGACTTTGGGGATGTGGGGACTATTCCCAGGAGGATCAGATCAGGGCTCCATGCACAGCTTGAGCCAGACTGTTGTGTTTTGACACTGACCAGAGGTGATGCTTTCTTGGTAACCTGCTCTTGACAGTGAGATGTTCTGAAATGCAGAATGAAGCCATATCCTGGGAAGGAAAAAGGAGCAGGCATAAAGCAAGATGGGGGCACTGATGTCAGCAATCTGTCACAACGCTTCCTGTTAGTAAATCCAACCAGGAAAATGTCATCAATGAAGTGAACCTGTGCGGTGTGCTTGGAATGTTCGGATAAGATCAATCCACAGAGGTTGAAAGCAGAATGATGGATGCCAAGAGCTGGGGGTGGGGCAGAGAAAGGAGGAGCTGAGGAAGATTATGAGTTGATTCATGGGTATAGAGTTTGGTTTAGAAGATAAAAAGTTCTGCAAATAGGTGATGTCTATGGTTTGCAAAGCTGTGGATGAACAGAACTCTGCAGCACTGTACACATTAAGAATGGGGCCAGGCTGGGCGTGGTGGCACAAGCCTTTAATCCCAGCACTTGGGAGGCAGAGGCAGGCGGATCTCTGTAAGTTCAAGGCCGGCCTGGTCTACATTGTGAGTTCCAAGACAGCTGGGGCTACAGAGAGACCCTGTCTCAAAAAGACCAAAAAAAAAAAAAGAAAAAAAAGGAATGTTGATACATGCCTGCAATCCCAGCATTTGGGAGGCAGAGGAGGAAGACCAGATATTCAAAGCTATCCTCAGCTACATAGAGAGTTCAAGGCCAGCCTGGGTTACTTGAGACTCTATATCAAACACACACACACACACACACACACACACACACACACACACTGCTAAAGTGGGAAGTTTTATGTCATGTGTACTTTACTGAAAAATTAAAAACTAGAGTGGCTGGGGAGACAACTCAGTGGATAAGGGCACTTACCACTCTTGCAGAGGGTCAGGATTTGTTCCCGGAACATGCACAGCAGCTAACAACCATGCATAACTCCAATTCCAGGGTATCCAATATCCTCTTCTGGCCTCCACAGGCATTGCACGTACAGGTGCACTTACATGCATTCATGCAGGCAAAACACTCATACACGCAAAAATAAATATATATATATATATTAAATAGAAAGAAAAAAAGAGTTGGACACAGAAGTTCACACTTGTAATCCCATCACTCCAAAAGGTTAAGGCAGGAGGATTACTGGGAGTTCAGGCCCAGCTTGAGCTACGAATGAAGTGCTGTCTCAAACAAAGAAGGAGGGAGTTGGGAGGTGGATCTGGGAGGAGTTAAGGGGAGGAATGGGGAAGTAAATATAATCAGAATGCATTGTATGTTTATACAATTCCAAAAAGTTTAATAAAAATATTGTATTTTTAAAAAAGGAAAGAAAAGGTACAAAACTGTCAGACTCAAAATGGAGCCACTGAGAGCGGACTGATAAAGTAGGGTGGGGGCCATGGAGGACGATCTCAGGCATTAGCCCAACCATAGCCTTCCTGCCTGCTGGCAAGAACCGTGGCAAAGACTACTGAAATTACAGCCTGCAGCGAGGGCCATTTCCTCAAGGACATGATTCCAGCACAAGCCAGTTCTGGCTCTGGCCTTGCAAACAGCCTGCTAGTCCACTACTTTGTGGTCAGGGTGGGTTCTCTGAAGACTTGTAGTAGCCAGCACACATCCCTGCCTGTCATAAATCGCTGTAACCACTGGGCAGTTGTTCCAAAATAATCCTGATGTACTTCTAAAAACTCCCCTTTGCCTCTGCCTCCCCAGACAGGGCCATGTTCTGTCATAACACACCCTGGAATGCAACCCTCTGCACATTCCTGAACGAGCCTCTCTTCCTTCCTGCTACTTTGGGGTTGATAACAAAATTAAACATAGATTAAAATTTAAAAGATCTTTTATACCAGACCTGGTTGCTCACATCTGCAATTCCAACACATGAGAGGCAGAGGCAAGAGGATTGCACACGTTGAGGCCGGCCTGGACTATTTTAGCAGAGAGTAGGGTGATTTAAATTGCCATGAGGCAATTCAGGAAGGAACACTGTGCCTTTTCACCGTGCCGGGTAAAAGAAACCAAAAACCTTGACATGATTATGGAGAAAAAGGTATTAGTCAGGCCAAGTGCCAAGAGTAAAACTGATTTGCTGCAGAAACCATGCCACACCCAGGACAGCAGCTGCAGGTAAAGTCACAACATGATCCTGTTTGAGAAAATTGCTGTTCTCCAAGCTCTGTCCAACCCTTGCACAGACCAGACCGATGAGTCAGATATTTGGAAATGTGATTGGGGTTCCCATTCTGACTCCTGCTCCCAATGCTGGATTCAACCTGGAGCCTTGTGCACCCTAGAAAAGTGCTCCAGCACTAAGCTACATCCTCAGTCCCCTTCCCTACTTCAGCTCTCTGTCTCTTTCTCTCTCTCTCTCTCTCTCTCTCTCTCTCTCTCTCTCTCTCTCTCTCTCTCTCTCTCTGTGACAGGGTCTCTCTGTAGCCCCCAACTGGCCTGGAACTCCCTACGTAGACCAGGCTGGCCTCAGTTTCACAAAGATAGATCTCTTGATTCTGCCTCTGAGTGCTGGGATTAAAGGCATGTGCCACCATGCCTGACTGGGAACTTCATTCTTGATGAAACCTTCACTCCCAGGACTATGCGATATATAATGCTGGAAATTAGTATACACACACACACACACACACACACACACACACACACACACACCCTTGCTAGTACTGTAATTTAACAAAAGTTTTCTGGAGGGCATTTGATTATTTAGAAAAGATTAATTTCCAGGTTTCAAAATTATCTCATTCCTTCTCACAAACTGGCTCTTTTTTATACATTTTTTAAAGTTTGATTTCATATTTACCAGAGCAATATGTAAATGTATTTTAAAATATCACTAGCAACCAGGTGTGGTGGTCCATCCTAGTAATATCAGTGATTGGGAGGCTGAGGCAGGAGGATTACCACAAGTCTGAGGCTAGTTGGTCTACCTAGAGAATTCCAGACCATCCAGGGCCACATAGATAAACTCTGTCTCAAAACAAAACAAGTTCCTGGCACAGGCCTTTAATACCAGCACTCCAGAGGCAGAGGCAGGGATATCTCTGTCAGATCAATGCCAGCCTGGTCTACATAGTGAGTTCCAGGCCAGCTGGGCTACAGAGAGACCCTGTCTCAAAAAGACAGAGAAAAACAAATAAATGTCACTAACCTCCAAAGAGAAAATGAAATTTTGTTGTTTTAGTAAAAAAAAAAGAAAAAAAGAAAAAGCTGGGCATGGTAGTTCCTATAATCCTAGCCTTTGAGAGATGGGGGTAAGAGGATCAGGAATTCAAGGTCATCCTTGGCAAAAGAGTGAGTTTAAGGCCAGCCTAGGCTAAAAGAGACCTTATTTAAAAAACAGAACAGAACAGAACAATATAATCGCTGGAACCCACAGAGTGGAAGCAAAGAGCTGACTCCTGAGAAATGTCCTCTGACTCTGTGTGCACATACATGTCCCTCCAAATGAATGAATAAATAAATATGTAAATATAAAAGCAAAACAAAACCAACTAAGGAGACAAACAAAAATGCCCAAGGTGTGGCTCAGCGGTTAAGAACACGGACTGCTCTTGCAGAAGACCCAAGTTTGATTCCCAGCACCCACATGGCTCCTAACAACCATCCATAACTCCAGTTCCAGGGGATCTGACACCTTCTTCTGACCTCCACGGGCATTGCACATCACGGGTACAATTACACACATGCAGATGATACACTCATACACATAAAAGAATTTTTTTAGAGTGTTCTAGACTTAAGATAAATGTCAGTCCTGGGCTTTGACACCCCTTCTCCCCAGTCAGTCCTTCCCACTCTCTAGTGTCATCTGCTTTTAGAACAGATTTAGAGGACACATTTGCTAAATGCAGACATTTGGCTTGGGCCTGAAGATGCCCAGTGGGTCACTAAAAGCAGGACAGAGACTGGGCATCTCTGCCTCCATTTTCCTGTCTCCTTTACAGCCTTTAACCGTGGGTCAGATTTCTGTTCGGCTCTGCTCATAGGCACATTCAGCATTTACTGAGGCTTCATGTCAAGCTGGCAACCTTCCCCCTCAAGGCGTTGCATGACTGGGGTGCTAATTCCAAGATTTTTGGGAACATCACAACTAACTGGCTGTCAGCTACTAGCTTTTGCAATGCCCTGATCTCTAGAGCATGCCTCAAGGTCTTCAGTAGCTGTGCGTACTGCATGGAGCACAGAGCCTCCCTAACCAACAGACTGCCTGCTGCCAGCTTTAACAATCCCCAGACCTCCTAGAGTGAGCCTGGAGGTTTCCAGTCACTGAGTGTACTGCCAGGGGTAAGGAGCCTCCTGGCCTGTCACCCCATGGTGAGCCACCCCTAAACAGGAGCATCATCTCACGTCTCCTCAGGGCTTCTTAGAACAGATCAGAGAGGGTGATCAGCTGGACTGCACTCTGACCGAGATGGTTGGAACCTGCCTGCCTTCTGGTCCCTTCCCTGCATCAATGTAAAGCTCAGCCCATATCCTGAAGACAGGGCTGAGGTTACTTAGTCCCGCGTCGTGTGTCATCCCGTACCCCCGCTCCATCTTTCCGGTATAACTGTAGTGAATTAATTCTGTTCTTGCCCTTCACTACCACCTTTGCATTTGTCATTGTTGAGAGTGGCCAGACCCCTGATACCACTGGCCCTCCTGAAGTCAGCCCGCCCCCACCCCCACCCCACCCCCAGCCTGGGACTCCCGCAATGGCCCTTCATGAGTTTTGGTCTTTGTCATCCCCTAGGAAACTGTTGTCATGTTGTTTTGGGACAATTTTTTTAAACTCGTGACCAGGATTTTCATTGTTTTCTCCAACACTGTCAACCCGATCTTTCTCCCATTACTATTCTAAGTCCTAGGAATAAAATATAAACCAACTTAAGTTATTTTAAGAAGTTATCTGAGTTTAATGAAGTAAAAAGAAAAAAATTGTTACAGGATGGAGTTTGCAAAAAATCACCAACATCACTTTAAGAAAAGTAGCGAGGTAAATTTTATTTTTCAACTGGCCGGGCTGCTGTCTGTCCTGGGAGTAGAAGCAGCCGTGATCATTGTCGTGTCAGAGTTTTTATAGGATTACAGAACTACTATTCAAACAGGACATTTGTGAACCAATCAGGTTTGTACAACAAAGCAGAACTTTGAATCTGTTAATCAACAATCAATCATTATACAGACAAGTGATACAGTCATATAACTTGGCAATCAGCTTTGTAATTTTAAAATTAGTCAACTCCCTAACCGTAACAAGTATAGCAAGAAAGCTGGAATCAGCAGTTACCGGGTGGTCAGACAATAACACGATAACAAGGGTGGTCTTATGCTCTGTGTCAAGGTGACCCAAGATAGCAAGTGGATTACAGAAGCGAAAACAAGCAGTTAGCCAGATGTAGAATGTCTGGAATTAGCACATTCCATGGTTCATGGCTAGGACAGTTTCCCAAGACCCAAGGTTGCCCCCCTTTTCCTTTTGGTGTGGAGCAAAGTTGCTGCTGAAATGGCTCTGAACAAAATGGAGTAACTTAGGGAAGTTTGCTGAGCCAGTTCAAAAATCATATACTTTTCTAGGCATAGAAAACTTCTGGAAGGTTCTGTAACAGTAAGAAACTGAATGGCAGAAACAAGAGCAGAGGTCTTTACTGTCAGCAGACTTATACCTTTTTTAATTTTTTTTTTTTTTGGTCTTTTTGAGACAGGGTCTCCCTGTAACCCCAGCTGTCCTGGAACTCACTATGTAGACCAGGCTGCCCCTAAACTCACACCTGCCTCTACCTCCCGAGTGCTGGGATTAAAGGCGTGCGCCACCACACCCGGCTGATTTATACCTTTTTTAAAACCATAAAACAAGGAATTTTTTTATATGTAATTTCATTTTTAAATTTAAAAATATTTTATGTGTATGTGTATTATGCCTGCATGTGTGTAAGTGCACCCATGCCATGCGGTGCCTGAGGAAGACAGAAGAGGGTGTCAGATCCCCTGGAACTGGAATTACGGATGGTTGTTGTGGGTGCTGGGATTCGAACCCAGGTCTTCTGCAAAAAACAGCCAATGCTCTTAACCACTGAGTCATCTCTCCTGTCCCTTATACATGTAATTTTAATTGTGCCCCCAGAGAGAGAGAAGCAGAGTAAGGTGAACAAAGGAGGAAATGCTCCAACTTGGGCCAGGCACAGGAAGCCACCACTCAGCCCAGCAAGTTCCAGTGCCAAGTGTCTCCAGGGGAGGAACAAGCTGCCTGGCCCATTACCCAGCCCGTGTTAGACAGCTAGGTCTCTCTAATAGATGGACAGATATCAGGAGAAGCCAAAGAAAAAGGGTATTTGGAAGTTGACAAAAGTCCCAGTGGTCACAGGAGCCCATATTAAGGCCAAGTGGTCGGCCAGAGGTCTGAGTCTTTTGGGGTACATGGGCGTGATAACTACCCAAGGGGCAGAAGGAGGCTTCTTGTCCACATTCTTTCACAGAGAGCAGGTGGGAACTACTGTTGAAAGATTGCAGAGCCACGGGGTTGGGTGGAAGGGTGGGGGGTAGGGAGGTATGGAGAAGTCAGCCCTGGTCCAGGGGAGGGGTGCGAGGGAGGAGGGGAGAGATTTCCTCCCAGCAGGTAACCACAGCCACGCTCCTGGACAGCTGGACACTCACTCCTGGCAGAGGAAGCAGGTCAAGGCTCTAGAACAATCTACAGGGAAGGGAGATGTACCACACTGGACCTTGCCTGTCCTCTTTGATCTTTATTATTTTGTTTTGTTTCTGGTGCGGCGTCCCCTTTGCACTGGAGGGCATCAGGTTGGCCCCTAGACTTTGCAGGCAGCCGCCCTTCCCCTTCACAGTGATGATGACTTCCTGGGTAAGCATGGTCCTGCAGAACAGAGGTGAAGACTGACCAGCACTGAGGGGAAGGCTCCATCCTCCCTTCACAGCCCTCAGTGCTGATTTCCACATGTGAGCCCAGGCCTGAAGCCCTGTGGAGGTGGTGACAAAGAGATGGAGCTTGGAGCAAGCACCTGGACTTGGGGAATGAGTGGCTTTGACATTTATCTAAGAGCGCTCTGTTGTGGATCCAGTTAAAGGGAAAATGGAACCTTGTTCCACAGTATCACACTCAGGAATCTGGTCTCAGTGAACTACAGGTTGGAGTACATACTTTATCCAGGTCCTGAAAAGTAAGTCCCATTATAATCCTGCCTCAGCACCGAGGGGCTTTCCTTCCTCTTCTCACAGCTGCACAGGCCTCCATTGTTTGGGTGCCCTGTGATTATTTCCCTGGTGTGGCCAACGGGCACTTTGGGAGTTTCCAGTGTTTTGCTACAACAATGGAAGTAGCTGACTTGTGCCTGTGTCGTTTCACATAACTGCTGGAGTAGTACAGAGCCAGCAAAGCCCTAGGAAGGGAATAGCTGGCTTCCAGGTATGTGTATCTGTCGACTGGTCTCAAATCCCTCTCCTCAGGGCTGTAGGAAATTATATCCCCAAAGCAGTGAGAGAGAAGTTTTGGTGTCTGACAGTGTTACCACCGAAAACTGTAAATAATTTTTAAGAATGTGGATTAGGGCTGGACAGATAGCTCAGCAGTTAAAAGCACTGACTGCTCTTGCAGAGGACCTGGATTTGATTCCCAGCACCCACATGGCGGCTACACGCTGTCCTTAACTCCAGTTCCAGGGGAATCCGAAGCCCTCTTCTGACCTCTGAGGCATTGCACGACACAGGTGCACTCACACACATGCAGGCAGTATACTCATACACGTAAAAAAGGAAAAAAAAGTGGATTAGAGCTGGAGAGGTGGCTCAGCAGTTAAGAGCACTTGGTGCTCTTGCAGAGGACCCAGGTTCATTCCCCAGCATCTACATGGTAGCTAACAACTTCCATAACTCCAGTTCCAGGGGATCTAACACCCTATTCTGCAGATATTGCACACACAGTACACTTGCATACATGCAGGCAAAACACTCATATGCATAAAATAAAAACAAAATATTTTTAAAAAGAAAGAGGATTCGTGGGTAGCTAGGAGTGGGGACCAGACAGGGATGAAAGAGATAGATGTTAATGGCAAAACTTGAGGTGATGATGAATACGTTCATTATCCTTATGGTTGTGATGATTTCTTGAGAGTACCCACATAAGAGTTTATGAAGCGCTGCGTGTGGTGGTTCACAGCACTCAGAAGGCAGAGGCAGGCAGATCTCTGTGAGATCCAGTCAAGCCTAGCCTACGTGGCAAATTCCAGGCCACTGGAGCTACAGGGAGACCCTGTCTCAAAACATACAAAAAGTTCATGAAGCAGTACACTTCAAATCTGCTCATAGAATGTAAATTATACTCAGTAAAGCTATTTAAAAAACCATGGACATAGCTGGGTGTGATGGCACATGCCTGTAGTCCCAGCACTCGGGAGGCAAAGGCAGGCAGATCTCTGTGAGTTCAAGGCCAACCTGGTCTACATAGTGAGTTCCAGGACAGCTGGGGCTACAGGGAGACCCTGTCTCAGAAAGACGCCCCCCCCAAAAAAAACATGGACACATGTTATTTTTCGTCTCTTTGAGTTGTCATATAAATGTAATTGCCTCTATTTTGGCAAAGTTGTAGGGAAGCCAAATCTCTGTGGTGGAAAAGTGATTGCCATAGACTTTTTCGGAACTAATTTTAAAGTTACATTTATTCATTTATTGGTGGGCGTGTGGATGGCCACGTGCTTGAACACAACATGAGGGTCACAGCAACCTGCAGCATCTGTTCTCTCCTTCCACCTGGCTTCCAAGGACTGAACTCAGGTCATCAGTCTTGGCAGCAAGTGCCTCCACCTCATGAGCTACCTCCCCAGTCCTGTAACTAATTTTTGTGTGTGTCTTTTTGAGACAGGGTCATCCTGTAGCTCCAGATGGCCTGGAGCTTACTATGTAGACCAGGCTGGCTTTAATCTCACAGAGAGCCACCTGCCTCTGCCTCCCAAGTGCTGGGATTAAAGGCGTGTGCCACCAATTAACAACCATCTATAACTCGAGTTCCAGGGGATTCGACACCCTCTTCTGACCTCCAAGGGCACTGAACAACACTTACATATATGCAGGTAATACACTCATACACACACACAAAATGAAAACGATAAAAAGAGAATATTAACTAAGACATTGGGGTACATTGAGTTCAACAGAGTGCTGGGGCTAGTGGGAGCCAGCCAGGCACTAGGTGATTCTGCCTGGCAGAGGAAGAACAAGGAAAGACTGGCAAAGGGGACCCTCAGAAGCTCAGGGGCGGCTGTCATCCGTCCCGCAAACTTGCCAGGAGGAGCCCAAGAAGAAGCACCCCTCGTGTCGGTCAGCTTCTCAGAGTTTCCTAAGAAGCGTTGAGAGAGGTGGAAGACGGCGTCTGCTAAAGAAAAAGGAAAGTTTGAAGACGCAGCAGAGGCTTGTTATAAAAGAGAAATGAAAGCCTATATCCCTCCCAAAGAGGGAACCAAAAAGAAGTCCAAGGATCCCAATGCACCAACAGACCACCTTTCTTGTTCTGTTCTGAGTAAGCCCCCATCAAAAAACACCCCAGCTTATCCATGTTGCAAAGAAATGGGGAGATGTGGAACACTGCAGCAGATGACTAGCAGCCTTACGAGGAGAAGCTGCTGAGCTGGAGAAAGACAAAAGGATGTTATTGCCTAAAAAACCCAAACCCTGATGTCAAGGTTGAAAAGAGCAGGAAAAACCAGGAAGAGGAAGGCGACGACGACGGTGCCAATAAGTTTGTTGAGTGCAGTTTTCTCCTTGTTTATAAAGCACTTAACCCCTTGTACACAAGTCATTCCTTTAAAGAAAAGTTGAATTGTAAAGCTGTGTAAGATCTTTTAAACTGTACAGTGTATTTTTCTGTAGAGTTAACACACTCCTGTGTCTTTAAATATTTATTACTTGTATTTTATGTGCATGTATGTAAGTACACCCGTGTCATGCAGTGCCCACAGAGGTCAGGAGAGGGTGTCAGATCCCCCAGAACTGGAGTTATGGTTGTCAGCAGTCATGTAGGTGCTGGGAATCGAACCCAGGTCCTCTGCAAGAGCAGCTAGTGCTTTTAAACGCCGAGCCCTCTCTCCAGTCCCCTGACTCTGTCTTTGGATAGCCCCGTCCTGATGGTTTTTCCACAGCCACTACCTTGCCTGGTATAGTATGGAGGTTGTAAATTGATGTCAGAATTTAAAGCAGGTTCTTGTTGGTGCACAAATAAGTTGTTATGGAAATGGTAGTTTTTCACATCTTCAGTTGTCTCTGATGCAGCTTATACAAAAGTAATTTTCTGTTAACAGAATATCGTTTGTAATTGCAAAAATATTTGCAACTGTTTTGTTGACTTTTTGAATGCTTCTAAGTAAATAAATACAATTTTTATTAAAAGAATAATAACTAAATAAAATAGAATAATTACAATAGTGTGTTATGCTAAAAGTTACTTCAATGTTATGAATTGTTTCTGGAATTTTCCATTTAATATTTGCAGACCACAGTGTCAGAATGTGATGTTAGAATTTAGCCTTTGCTCAAGTCATACTATCTGCAGAGTCTCCTCTCTCCCTTTCACAGAGACTAACAGGTATCCTACTGAGACACTGTGAGAGTCCCTAGCTAACAGACCATCCCTGTGCCAGGATCTCTTACCTGGGAAGTAAGTTTATATTAAAGCCACACACCCTGTTCCCCATCCCCTTCCCAGCCTCCTGCCTGGGAATTGGAGAGTTTGGCTACAGACTCTTGCTGTGAAACTTCCTCATCCTCAGAGAGCTATAAGAACAGTCTCCCACTTCAGTTGGGAGCAGGAGGTCTTGATTTTTCTCCCCAGAAACCCCACCATGCTGTCTGTCTCTGGTGCCAGGGCCTGAACTCTCCTTGGAGCCGCCACCGTTCTGCTGCCTGTCTGTGTCAATGGTGTTAATAACACCTCTAATAAGCTCCTTACTCCCCAAGCATTCTGCCTCAGTGTCCTCTTGAAACAGCCCATATCCAAAACCCAACACATAGTTGACATGAGCAGGTGAAAGAAAACCTGTGGATGAGGGACTACTGCATTCATTAGCAAGTGCTTCTGACAAAGACGGAGAGATGGACCAGTGGTTAAGAGTACATTACAGAGGACCTGAGTTCAGTTCCCACCATCTACATCCATCCAATGATTTACAACTACCTGCAACCCCAGCTTTAGAGGATCTGACACGTCTTCTGGCATCATTGGACACCTGCACTCATGTGTACACACCCCCTGCGGACACACACAAAAACATAATGTTCCTGTAGAGGGCCTGAGTTCAGTTCCCAGCACCTACATGGCAGCTAAAAACCATCTGTAACTCTTCCGGCTTCCACGTGCACTGCATGACAAGGCTACATGTACATGCAGGCAAAACACTCATACACATAAAATAAGAATAAATAAATCAAAAAATAAGCAATCAATCAATAAAGCGCTTCTTGGGCAAGTAAGAAGGCTTATCAGGTAAAAGCACTCCCTGGGCACTGGCGGCTTAATGAGGGCCATTTGCAAAAGCGTAAATCTTATCTTCCTATGCAAAATTGGAACTTGTGTAAAAATTCTAACCATTGTGAACTTGCTAATTTCTTGACAACTGCAGTGTTATTTAAACAGATGAGCTGGGGCTGGAGAGATGGCTCAGCAGTTAAGAACACTGTTCTTGCAGAAGACTTGGGTTCGAACTCCAGCACCCACATAGCAGCTATCAACTGTCCGTAACTCCGGTTCCAAGGCATCCGACAGCCTCTTCTGTCCTCTGTGGGCATTGCATGACACGGGTGCACTTACCTACATGCAGGCCATACACGCATACACATAAAATAAAAATAATAAATAAAATATTTAAACAGAAGAACTTACACTTTGTTTGAGGCTTTAGAGTTTGTTACCATGGTTTACGAAATAACTAAGTAAAAACTTAGGAATCTGCCAGGTCATCTTTCTTGATAAAGTGGTGCTGTGGCAGCTACCCAAGATGACACAGCTGGGAGGCATCTCAGACGACCAAGACGGTGAAACCTCTTATTGTACTAAAGGAACTCAGCGTCTTGTCTCAACTTGAATGGGATCGGCTTATAGGGAATGTGCTTTATCAGAAATAAGGACAACCATGTCATTAGATACAAAGATTCTCACTGTAGGGAAAACAGGAAAGTCCCTAAACTCCCAGCAAACAGTGAGAACACACAATATAATGGGCCACTCAGAAAGCGAGAACATCATTCAACCAATCCACGATGCCTCCCAAGAGCCATGGTGACCGGAGCTTCTGCCTGTACAGCACACCCACAAGGGGCCTCAGGCTGGGCAGGGCCTGTCCCCATGTTCTCCGATCTCCCTCCCAATGTCTCCATCCTGCAGGAAAACTCCACTGTCACACTCTGGGGGAACCAGCAGCTTTCCTGGGGTTGGGGCACAGTAGCCTGAGGGAGGAGCCCCAGGGAGCCTGGGATAGGCTGGTCAGCAGAGAGGCCTCTAGGACCAGAAGCAGTCAGTTATCAGGTTGGGCAGAGTCCCTGCCTCCAAGGGCAAGAGCCCCAGAACTGGCTTGTCTTCCCTGTACTCTGGTGTCTACAACCCTAGCCTCACTCTCTGCTACGCCATGCTCCAGAGCCCAGGGGTGTGCAGGATCTCTTGGGACCTTCTCAGGTGTTAGGACTAAGGGGTTCTGGCTAGCTACTAATCAGGAGGACTGGCTGGGGAAGGGGCCACTGTACAGAAGCCTATGACACTGAGTCTGCCAACAGGCCGTGAGCTTCCCAGTCCAGCCACTCCATGCAGAGGTGGAGCTCAAAAGAGCAAGATTGGAGAGGATCATGAGAGTGGTCCAAGGATGGATTGTCCCAGAGTCCTTTGGTAAGGGCTGTGCTGCCCTGTGAATTTCTGGATTGACTTAAAAACAGACAGACAAAGGCTAGCGATTTGGTTTGGTGGCACTTGCGGCCAAACCTGACAACCTGCGTTGTCATAGTCAAAGGAGTAAATGGACTCTGGCAAGCTGTCCTCTGACCTCCACAGGTGTGCACTTGCACACCAATAGATAAAACTTTAAAATACCCCAAATCCCTCAGATCCCAGAAGAAATGGGGTATCAGGCAGAAAGAAAAAAATCTAGGGGTGCTGAAGCTCTGGGCAACACCACCACAGGAATTACAGAGTTGTGATGGGTCCAGCCCTCCCCACCCTGATGGGGAAAAGGGACTGAGCCCCCGGGGTCAGCTGGATATGGACAGGGAAGAGCAGATGTTGGGTCCTTCACGCAGACAACCCCACAGAGCGATGCACAGAGAACAGGGAAACCCAGCTGATGCTTAAATGGCTGATGGCCTGAAAACTGCTCTCAGGACTCTAGGCCCCTCCTCTGGATGCTGTCCTGGTAACGGGCATCCTAGATCTCTCCTGTTCAGGAGACTCCTGGCCCTGGCCCAGGTGTTAGCGGCCAGGTTCATCCGGCAGCCACCGAGTCCAGCACCGTCCTGGGCGAGCAGCTCCAGCAGTGGCCCCAGGGGTGCTCAGTGCCACAGGAATGGCCCTGGACCACTGTGGGGCAGAAACCCTGGGATCGCCGGGAAGACAGCAGGCCCTCGGAAGGGGAGGAAGGCAGGCCTGGGTCTCCAGCTGCAGGATGCTCCAGGGTCGCAGAGCCTGGACACCCGGAAAACCATCTGGTGGTGCAGCTTCTCGTTCTCTGGGCTCGTTTTGCCACCTAGTGGCAGACACTGGTCTTCTCCCAGTCCGATCCTTGCCGGCCCTGGGTGTCCAAGGGGAACACTGACCTCAGTTTTTGCTAATGTACTCTCTCCAGAGTGCTGGATTATGGGAGCGAGCAACCAACCGAGCCAAGCCTGGATCGATATCACAGGCCCTTCTTTTTTCCCCCCAATTGTTCTTTTGAGACAGCGTCTCCTGTAGCCCCAGCTGCTCTGGAACTCTCTATGTAGACCAGGCTGGCCTTGAACTCACAGAGATCCACCTGCCTATGCTGAATGCTGGGATCAAAGGCATGAGCCACCATGCCTGGTTGATACATACCACTTTTTTTCAAATTTATTATTTTTATTTTATGCGTGTGTGTTGCCTGCATGTATATAAGTGCACCAGAGTCATGCAATGCCTGTGGACGTCAGAAGAGGGCATCAGATCCCCTGGAACTGGAATTATGGATCATTGTTAGCCACCATGTGGATGCTGGGAACTGAATCCAGGTCCTCTGCAAGAGCAGCCAGTGCTCTTAACCACTGAGCATCTCTCCAGTTCTGATCTCCATGCGCATTGCATGACATGGGTGCATTTACACACATGTATGCAATATACCCATATACATTAAAAATAAAAATAAAGCTGGGCGTGGTGGCACATGC
>NW_008360325.1:1031555-1035155 GCF_000622305.1 Nannospalax galili | reverse complement strand
TAGTAAAGAAGCTGGGCGTGGTGGCACACGCCTTTAATCCCAGCACTTGGGAGGCAGAGGCAGGCAGATCTCTGTTGAGTTCAAGGACAGCTGGGGCTACAGGGAGACCCTGTCTCAAAAAGACCAAAAAAAAAAAAAAGTAAAATATTTTTGTAAAAGATTATTTCTTTAATGGGTACGTGCTTGTTTCTGTGAGTTTCTGTACACAACCTGCCTTCAGGGACTGTCAGGGAACGGAAGAGGGTATCAGATCCCCTGGAGCCAGAGTTACAGGGAGTAAGTAGTGATCTGCCTCGTGGGTACTGGAACTGAACCTGCAAGAGTTGCAAGTGCTCTTAGCTGCTGAGCCATCTCTCCAGGCCCCAGTCATTGCTTTTTTGAGACAGGGTTTCAGTGGGTAGTCCAGGTTAGCCTGAAACTCATTCTGTAGACAAGGTTGGCCTTACTCATAGCAATTCTACTGGTTTCCTAAGTGCTGGGATTACAGATGTCAGTCATCACCCTTGGCTAACATCAACATTTTGAAATAAAACTATCACATCATTTTCTAAGTGTATCTAATTGAGTCCAAATACTGTAGTGATTTAAAATTTTAAGCTTAATGAATTAGTTAATTAATTAATTTTATGTTTTTGTGTTTGTGCCTGAGTATCTGTATATGTACCCCTGTATCCAGTGCCTTGGAAGGCCAGAAGAGGTCAACTGATCTCCTGGAACTGGAGTTACAGAGGTTGTGAACTGCCATGTGGGTGCTGGAAACTGAACCTGGATCCTCTGCAAGAGCATCCAGTGCTCTTAACTGCTAACCCATGGTTTAAAAACTTTTTAATGGTGAGCTATAAAGCTGGGTGAGTGGTGCACAGCTGTAATTTCAGCACTTTGGAGGCAGAAGCAGGAGGATTACCACAAGTTCACCAGCCTGATCTACGTACTGAGAACCTAGCTCAAAGGAAAAAAAATGCAGCTGGGTGTGGTGGCATACCCCAGCATATGGGAGGCAGAGGCAGGCAGATCTCTGTGAGATTGCTGTCAGCCTAGTCTACATAGCGAGTTCCAGTCCAGTTGGGGCTACAGAAAGAAAAGAAAGAAAAGAGGTGCATATATGCATTGGCTTACACGTGCACACAATACACACAGGCACGCACATAAGAACGTACATAATTAAAAGTCAAAACTAAAAATGAAATTGAGATATAACTTATGTTCAGTGCCTTGTACAAATCCTGAGCAAGCACGCAGGCTCTGTAACTTGTGGAACCAGATCAGCACAGGAGATAGTCTCCTGATGCCAGCTGGCCTTTGTGTCTCCCTCTAAGCAATATGCCCCAAGGGCAGTTCTTGTAACTCCTAGGATCATAAATTAATGGTTTCAATTTGTACCTCAAGGAAGCAGAACCGTACATTTCGTCCTAGCTCACGCCTGACTTTTTTCACTTAACATGACATCCATGAGAAATTTCCACCGTATTCTGTGTGTGCTGTTCATTTCTTCATTGTTCTATCTGCACTGCAATGCATTTATTCTGCTATCGATGAACGTGCAGTTGCTTTCAGTTTTAAACAATTATGAATGAAACTAGTATCCAAGGCCGGACGTGGTAGCTCATGCCTTTAATCCCAGCACTTGGAGGCAGAGCTGGCAGAGCTCTGTGAGTTGCAGCTGCCCTGGAAACATTTCTAGTAACACTCATCCCTTGGCATTCCAGGGGCTGCCCAGAGCCAGCCAGCTTTTTGAACAGAAATCAACTTCTTATAGATCTGAAGACTTGGACCTCACATTATACAGGAAGAAAAGCAAGGGGAAAAGGCCCTCCAATCTCTTGAACTCCTTATTCTCACCACGAAGGCTCTACCCTCATGATTTCCTGGCCTTCCTCCTCAAAAAGGCCGCACACCTTGAAGCTGTCATTTAGGGCTGTCCCAATCAATTAATTAAGGCTATCATGATCTCTCAATCAGCTTGCCTTCCACCTCTGGTACAGCTCTCTCCCCTAAAGTCTTTCTGATGTCACTGGAGCCCTCCAGCTTTCCTTTGATTTGACATGGCCTATCTTTTTCCATCCTCTTACTCTGTGTGAAGGTTAACCTTATTGCCGACTTGACAGGATTTAGAATCACCTAGAAGACAAACTTCTGGATGTGCCTGTGATAGTGCTTCCAGAGAGGTTTAACTGAGGAAGGAAAACTCACCTGAATGTGGGCCGCACCATCTCATGGACCAGGGTCCCTGACTGAATATAAAGAATAATTGCAGCCGGGTGTGGTGGCACACGCCGTTAGTCCCAGCACTCAAGGAGGCAGAGGCAGATGGATTGCTGTGAGTTCAAGGCCAGCCTGGTCTACATAGAGAGTTCAGCTGAGCACCAGCATTCATTTCTCTCTGCTTCTTTTTTTTTTTTTTTTTTTGTCTTTTTGAGATGGTCTCCCTGTAGCCCCAGCTGGCCTGGAACTTGCTATGTAGACCAGGCTGGCCTTGAACTGCCTGCTTCTGCCTTCCCAGTGCTGGGACTAAAGGCATGCACACCTGTCTGCATGTGTATTCATTCTCTCCTCTCTCTCTCTCTCTCTCTCTCTCTCTCTCTCTCCTCTCTCTCTCTCTCTGCTTCTTGAGAGTCAATATAACCAGCTGCCTCAGACTCCTGCTGCCACACTCCCTGTCCTGACAGACTGCACCCTCAAACTATGAACCAAATGAGCCCTTCCTTCCCTAAGTTGCTTTTCTCAGGTTTTGTTTTTGCTTTTTGTTTTTTTTTTTTTCCTCTTTTCTTTTGTCACAACAAGAAAAGTAACTAATAGATTTTGCATAAATGTTTTTCTGTGGAATGATTTTACATACACAAAGAATTTGCACAGAAAGCACAGCCATCTTCAGGGCTGCCTCATCCAACTTCCCAGAGCATCTTTAGAGATCACGGCTGTCTGTGGAAGTTTGAAACCACTCATCAGTTTACTGCTGATTGAAAAGCTTCCCTGGGGGGAGAAGACTTGCCTCGAGACCTTCCTTCATGATATGCTGAGGCACACAGAACAGTGCTGACAACCACAGTACCATATCTCATTCCCCCAAGGAACTCGAACTCAGTACCTGCTACCCCCTCCTCGCAGCTCCTGGCAATCACTGTTCTCTTGGGTCAGGTGCTTCACATGTATGGAATTAGGATTCCCTCCTGCCTAAGGCTGAAAAACTCCACTGTGAGAAGAGGTCACACTTCTTTTTCACACCTGTCTTTTCTCCCTGGCTTTCTTTTCTGCCTTTCTAAAGTGACTGTCTAATGTCACTCTTCCATGCTGTCAGCTCCACCGGCCAGCTGCCTGGAACAGTTGTATAATTGTCACAGCAGCTGTTTTGGGGCCGTGGCACAATCCTTCCTTGCTACCACCGTCTGGTGACATCATGCTGCTGTGCATACTGCAACAGCTTACAACTGTACTTTCATTCTGTCTCCCTGTCTCTACAGACCACCGCTGTTCCTTTCTAAAGTGACTGTCTAATGTCACTCTTCCATGCTGTCAGCTCCACCGGCCAGCTGCCTGGAACAGTTGTGTAATTGTCACAGCAGCTGCTTTGGGGCCGTGGCACAATCCTTCCTTGCTACCACT
>NW_008360325.1:1015905-1031527 GCF_000622305.1 Nannospalax galili | reverse complement strand
TTGGTATCGTGGTAAGGGCTCTCCAGAACAAAGAAAAGGCTGTGTGACACACTCAGTCAATATCTGTGTACACATGCATGGCTCTGTCCCAGCCCTGTAGCATAGAACAGCCAATCAGAAAGTATGTTGCCGAGTAAAGGAGACGAACAACCTAAAATGGTGTGTAAGACAACTTCCCCTTGGGCTCAGGACTCAGCCTTTGAATGTGGGTCTGCTGGGCCAAGGTCAGCACGAATAAACGCTGCTTCCTGGCTGAAGGCCTCCAGGACCCAGCTCTCCCTGCAAACACCCTGTAGCAGCATGATTTTCATTTTCTCATACTCAGAGTTCCTTTTACTTCTTAGATTTCTAACAATATAGTTTTCACCCCATTTGCTTGAGATGTCTAATCCTCCTCTTTCTCTTCTCCTTCAGGGACTCCCCACCCCCAGGACCCCGAACGTGTAGCGAAGACTAGATGAAGTCTCACGGCCCACTAATACTGTTTGTTGTTTGTTGTTGTTTTGAGACAAGGTCTCACCATCCAGCACTGGCTGGCCTAGAACTCCCTATGTAGAACAGACTGGCCTCAAACTCACTGAGATCACTTGCCTCTGCCTCCCGAGTGCGGGGAGTAAAGGCATGTGTCACCATATTTTTCTATTTTTAAAAATATTTTATTTATTATTTCTGGTTTATGTGTATGAATGTATCACCTGCATGTGTGCAAGTGCACCGTGCCATGTAATGCCTGTGGAAGTCAAAAGAGGGTGTTAGATCCGCTGGAACTGGAGTTACGGATGGTTGTTTGGTCACTATGTGGGTGCTGGGAATCAATCCTGGTCCTCTGCAAGAACAGCCAGTGCTCTTAACCATCTTGTTTCTATTTTTTAAAGATTTATTTACTTTTATGTTACGTGGATGAGTGTTTTGCCTTCATGGACCATGTTCATGCAGTGCTCGAGAAGGCCAGAAGAAGGCATTGGAACCCCTGGAACTGGAGTTATAGTCAGCCACCATCTGGGTGCTGAAAACTGAACCTGGGTCTTCTGCAAGAGCAGCCACACCTCTTAACTGATGAGCTAACTCCCCAACCCCGTCTGTTTCTATTTCTAAAATCATCTGTGGTTTGAATGAGAAATGTTCCCCATAGGCTCCAAGTATCTGAACTTGGTCAGTTAGTGGTGATGTTTGGGGTCATGGAACTCTTAGGAGGTGTGGCCATCCTGATGGAGGCACATCACTGGGGGCGTGCGTTCAAAGTTGATAGCCTTGCCCCACTTCCAATTTATCATCTCTCTGCTTCCTGCCTATACTTGAAGACATGAGCTCTCAGCTTTCTGCTCTGGCTGTGTCCTGGCTCCATGTTCCCCTGCCGTGATGGACTCTTATCCCTCTGGAACTGTAAGCCCAGTGAACTCTTTCTTCTATCGGTTCCCTTGGTCATGGTGTGACTAAGAACTCGTCTTTTCTCTGTGTTTAATTTCGGATAGTTGCTACTGCTGTGTCTACAAGCTCAGCTGTTTTCTCTGCAGTGCTGACTTGGCTCTTAAAACTGGCAACATTGCCAGAACTAAAATGGAGTCATTTGTGTCAAATACTAGCAAAACCTAACCTGTGAAGTCATGAAGGAGGATCTGATGCACATATCTGACAACTACACAGCACACTCTGCGGAGACCAGAACCTTGGGCAAAGGTCACTTCAGACTTGACAAAGAATTACTTCTATGAGGATATCTCCCAGTGACCACCTGTTTGAACATGGCTGGACACCACCCTGCTGTTGATCCTCACACCCAACAACTCCTGCAACCCTATGATTTAACTTTTCAAAACCCGTGTCTTTCCCGGCCTTCCCCGATATGCTCATGAAGACCATGGCATGAGTGTCTCACATCAGGATGTTTATTCCTGGTTGGAATCATCTTTGCAGAATCACTTTCTACAGTTACTTTGACAATTTGTCTTGAAATGATTTTCTCTTATAAGTTTATGTTCCTAAAGATTTATCTTATTTTAGTTGTGTGAGTATTATTTTTTAATTTTCTTCTCTACTGCTGTGATAAAATGTTGACCAAAAGCAACTCGGGGAGGAAAGCGTTTATTTCATCTTACAACTAACTCCCAGGTCACAATCTATCACTAAGAGAAGTGTCAGGGCAGGAACTCAGGGCAGGAACCTGGAGGCAGGAACTGAAACAGAGACCATGCGAATACTGATTGCTGGTTTATGGTCAGCTATCTTTCTTACACAGCCCACGTCCACTTGCCCAAGGATGGCATTGCCCACAGTGGGCTGGGACTTCCCACATCAATTATCAATTAAGAAAATACCTTGAACTGGGCATGGTGGCACACGCCTTTAATCATAACACTTGGAAGGTAGAGGCAGGTGGATCTCTGTGATATCAAGGCTAGCCTGGTCTACATGGTGAGCTCTAGGCCAGCTAGGAGGCCTGTCTAAAAAAAAAACCAACCAAAAACTGGCTGCTTTTGTAGAGGACCCAGGTTCAGTTCCCAGCACCCACATAGAAGCTAATAACCACCCCTATCTCCAGTTCCAGGGATCCAATTCCCTCTTCTAGCCTTTATGGGCATTGTATACACATGGTACATAGTACACTTACAATATGAGGGAAAACACTTCCACACATAAAATAGTTAAAAAAACAAAGAAAATGCCTCACAGACATGGCCACAAAGCAATCTGATCTGAGAAATTCTTCAGTTGAGATTCCCTTATCCTACATGACTCTGGTTTGTGTTAACAGAAATTAACAAGCCCAGTGTGTGTGTATATCCTCAGAGGTCAGAAGAAGGCATCACATACTTTGGAGCTGGAGTTACAGATAGCTACTAGGAACTGAACCCGGGTCCTCTGGAAAAGCAGCCAACCCTCTTAACCTCTGAGCCATCTCTCCAGCCCTAGACATTTTAATTTTAATATGCCATAGTCCCCCACTTATCCACGGGGCAAGACCTCCATTGGATGCCTGAAACCACAAACAGTGCCAAACCCTATATATACTACACATTTATATCATAGCATATTTATATATGATATAAATTGTTTTTTTGAGCAGGGTCTCCCTGTAACCCCAGCTGGCCTGGAACTCACAGAGATCCACCTGCCTCTGCCTCCCGAGTACTGGGATTAAAGGTGTGTAGTGCCACGCCCCGCCCACATTCAATATGTTTTATCCTGTATGTGCGTACACACATTTAGTACGTTTTCCATTTTAATATGCAAAATCATGTCACAGTCATAACTATTTCAGTTTGAGGTAAAACGTCAAAGTAATTCCACATTTCTCCCTCCTCCTCCTCTTCCTCCTTCTCCTCCTTTATCTGACACAGGGTCTTACCCAGTAGCCTTGGCCAGCCAGGAGCTCACTTTTTATAGCCCTCGTTGGCCTTGAACTTGTGGTGATCCTCTTGCCTCAGCCTCCTAAATGCTAGAATTATAGGTGCAAGCTACCAGGCCCGGCTTTATCCTTTCCTTCTTTACACATTTGTGGCAAAGTACATATTTATTTTTGTTTTCTGACTAAATTCTTATTTTTCCTATCACTGTGATGAAACACCATAGCAAAAGCAATGTAAAGGAGAAAAGCCATGCTGGAGGAGACGCAGACTGAACCACAGTTGGACAGTCCAGTCCATCATGGTGGGAAAGTCCATGTGGCAGGAGCTTGAAGCAGCTGGTCAAACTGTATTCACAAGCAGGAAGCAGAGAGGGTTGAGTGTGTGCTCGTGCCCAGCTGAGTTTCCCCATTTTATAGAACCCAGAGTGTCCTGCCCAGGGAATGGTCCTGCCCACAGCTAAGATGGATCTGCCCACACCAATGAACATAAAGATGATAATCCCTCACAGACCTTCTCAGAGGCTAACCTTAATCTAGAAAATCCCTTATAAATTAACAGTTGACACCAACCACCCCTCTTCATCTGTTCACTAAAAGTAGCACTGCTAGGTTTCTCTTGGGCATGTCCAAGGTCTGGCCTCAGGAGTCTTGTGATAAGGGTGACATTAACCCACACACTGTAATGCCAACAATGACTGATGATTGAGGCAGCTCTTGAGTGGGTAGCAGACAGGTTGTGTAAACAATGTAGATACTCTGACAAGGGTGGTTCACATCTCAGCTGTAGAGCAAGATGGAACGAGATTTCATCACACAATTAGGAAGGATTGCAGCTTCAAACTCGTGAACTGTTTGTTTCTGGAATTATCCTTTAATTCTTTTGAAAACTAGTAACTTGGACTGCAGATGGCATTAAGTGTGGATAAAAGCAACTGTGTGCATCCCAGGCAACTGAGATGGTAACAGAGTGCCCAGCTCAGTTGGCCTGTCTGATAACTCTGAATAAACAGGATGCGAAGATCAAAGCACCTGTGGAACTCATGGGCATGGTTGGTGAGTTCCATGGGTGCTGAATGGGGACCAGTGGGCCAATCTGGCAGTTCGCATGCAAAGCACAGCCAATCTGATAAAGACTAAGGGAAATGATGCATGACAGGAACATTCAGCGACTGTGGGTCAAGAATAAACTATATACTAATGCTGTTGAAATGCCAAAAAGGAGACCACTTAGATAACTGGCTTTTGAAAATCAAACTATCAATTATAATGAAATGTTTTCTGTGTTTCGTTTTTGCCTTTCTAAGGTGGGGGTTCTCCCTCGTAGCCCCAGCTTGCTATGGAGACCTGGTTACCCTCAGTCTTATAAAGATCCTCCCACTTCCGCAAGTGCTGGGATTAAAGGCACGTGCCTCCAGGCCAGGGTTGTTTTAAAGCAATGTTTGGAAACAATGCTGATGGGTCTTTGGGGTAAGTCAGACCTTCCAGCAACGTGATCGAAAGTGGAGCCTAGCTGGGCATGGTGGCACATGCTTGTAGTCCCAGCACTTGGGAGGCAGAGGCAGGCGGATCTCTGTGAGTTCAAGGCCAGCCTGGTCTACATAGTGAGTTCCAGGACAGCTGGGGCTACAAGGAGACCCTGCTTCAAAAAGACAAAAAAAAAAAAAAAAAAAAGGTGGAGGCTAGTTTGGCATTCTACCAACTCCCTGGGCAATTCTGATGCACCCCAAATCTGAAACTACCCCCAAAGCTGAAGAAAGATTTGCAAAGGGAAACGTGAAACAGTGCCAAATGGAAAAAAAAAAAAAGGAAGGGGGGCTCCTCTAGACAGAAGGAATCATGAATGGATGTGAAGAAGGAAGAGAGTCTTGATGTGTGCATTCAGTTATGTGAGAAGCAAGGAGGGCCCACCTGAGCCGTCTGCAGCAGGCATATCAGGCCCTGTCAGCAGTGGAGTCCAGTTGCTGGGCGCCGGCCAAGCATCAGATGCTCCCACGTGACTGAGAGCTTTAGACCAAAACTACAAAACAGTTGACCTCTCATTTCCCAGAGATCAAAGGGCACCGACTTGTAGGTAAAAGCCTGATAGAAAGTTCTGGTTGGGCTCCACCCACTTCAGGACTACAAACTATTGGAACTCAAAAGCCAAGACACAGGACCCTTGGGCCTGTGAGCAATGTGTGTGAAGATCATTCCTCTGGGCCTTTTTGCTGCCAAACCTCAGAAAGTGTCTGGGGATAAGAGATCTCAGAGGAACCACAGTAGATCCACAGAAAGGTCTATCCAGCTGTAGAGTGAGTCAGCTGTAGGGATTGTGAGCAAGGTTCTAAGACACTGTGAAATGGTAAAATCAAGTTATGAACCCATGGGGAGTGTTTATACATAAATGCACAAACTACCTGGGAGGTTGGACCTGGGAGGTCTGAGGGACTCAGAGTGGTTACTCCACATGTCCTTTTCCAGTTTCTATAATCCTTAGGGCCCTGCACTGAGGTAAAGCTAAATCCTTCAGTGGGGGTTTCTGTGGGCATCTCTTACAGGAAGGTGAGCCTAGGCATCCTTACAAAAGCTGCATACATGAACCTGTGGCTTCCTTAGATGCATTTCTCAAAGGAATAAGCAAAACTTGAAACTGAGCACAGCAGCACATGCTAACAATCTCAGTACTCAGGAGTGGAAGCAGGAGGCTCAGGAGTTCAAAATCATCCCCTGCTAGTAAATTCAAGGTCTAAACTATGAGACCCTAATCTCAAAGCAACCACCACCACGAACAAAAACTAAGCAAAGCTTAATGAAAATTTAAGTAAAGTTTAAAAATTAAGTAAAAGATACATGAACTGGTTTACTTGTTTTTCTTTAATCTTTTGGGGAGGGTGCATGGGACATGATGTACTTGTGGAGGTCAAAGGACAACTTCGAAGTCAGTTCTTTCCATCTCCTTGTATGTAGGTCCACAGCTCAAACTCAGATCACCAGGTGACAGCAAGCACCTTTACCAGCTGAGCCATCTTGCCAGCCCTAAAAGTTTTCTTTTGTAAATGAAATTATGTGACAGTTGTGTGGGGTATACTGTTTAGATTTAGGGCTGAGAGAGGAGCGCTGCCACAGTGAAACTCAAGGCTATAAACATTGTGACCTATATGCTGAGTGTGGAGGCGCATGCCTTTGATCCCAGCACTCAGGAGGCAGAGGCAGCTTCTGAGTCAGAGGTCAAGGAAGCCTACAGGTCCAGCAATGGGCCTGAACGCCGTCTTAAAAAGTGGTGATGCAGCTGTCCCATTTAGGCCTGAGCACTCCACTGTCATCCTCAGCACTTCGGTCAGTTATGAGTCTGCATTACCGACGCAGCCCCCGCCCTCCCGAGCATGGATGGGCTGGCCCAGCTGCACTGAGTTCAAAGGTTCCCTTCTCAGATCGCTTTGACTCTAGCAGTCTCCACGAGGTGCCGTGTGTGGAAGGGCCAAGTGGGAGCTATTGGTCTCTGCAGCCTGGGTGTTCTTGGGGTTCTGGCATGTGGGGAGGTTGTAAGACTTTTCCTAGGGGTTCCCTGGGACCCCTGCCATCCTCAGTGGCCTCTCCTGGTCCTGCAGGCCTGGTGTATGTGAGAGGCACACTTCCCTTGCAGTTACTGCAGCTTTATTTGGCCGGGAGGCCGGGAAGCCGGCCAGCACGAACAGGGCCTCCAGCAGGGCTGATTTTCAGCTTTCCTGTCTGCTTTCCTGCAGAGATCTCCCTGACTTAATAAATTCATTTAAGGACCTTGTCTCTTGCAGCTTAAGAGCTTGCTGTGTGTTAGTTTTGCTGTTTTTCCTCAACAAGTTTCAATGGTGAGGCTTCTAGTCCGCCATGTAGTTCAGAAGTTCTTTTTTTTTTTTTTGGTCTTTTTGAAGCAGGGTCTCCCTGTAGCCCCAGCTGTCCTGGAACTCACTATGTAGACCAGGCTGGCCTTGAACTCACAGAGCTCTGCCTGCCTCTGCCTCCCGAGTGCTGGGACTACAAGCGTGCGCCACCACACCTGGCTTTTTTTGTTTTTAAAAAACTTTTTTGTGCTGCACCAAATAAATAAATAAATAAATAAATAAATAAAAATTGGCTACATAGTACCCGTGACCTTGTGATCATGTGGCTAACTAAAGCTGTGGCTTCCAGAGAGGCTCATACTGCATATCACTTACCCAGGGAAAGGTCAGACTATTAAGCATGAAATCCTCTTTCTATTGAATGTATATTGTTTTTATATCATCAGAAAATTAAAAAGTTATAAGTAAAAATAAAAAAATAATAAATAAATAAATAAATAAATAAATAAAACTTTTTTGTGGGCTGGAGAGATAGCTCAGTGGTTAAGAACACTGGCTGTTCTTGCAGAAAACCCAGGTCCGAATCCCAGCATGCACATGGCAGCTAACAACTGTCCGCAACTCCAGAGGATCCGACAGTTTCTTCTGTCCTCCACCGGCATTGCATGACACAGGTGCACTCACATACATGCAGGCAATACACACATACACATAAAATAAAAATAATAAATAAAATATTTTTAAAAAAACAAAAAACCCCACCTTTTTGTGTGTGTTAGTGTGTGTGTTTGTGAATGCAGGCATGGTGTGCCATGGCACACGTATGGAGGTCAGAGGACAACCTCAGGTGTTGGTCCTCACTTCCCACCTTGTTTGAGACACATGGGTGCTGGGAACTGAACCCAGGTTCTCTGCAAGAGCAGCCAGTGCTTTTTACTGCTGAGCTATTTCTCCTGCCCGTTTAGTGTGTCTTAAAGAAAGTAAAAATGACCCTTAGGCCTCAAGCCAGTGATCAGTTCTTTGCAAACTCCAGATGGTTCACACTTTGAGAGATTTTGTTTCCCTCTGGTGGTCTGTTAGTAACTCCCTGCTCCAGATTAGAACAATTCCATCTTCCTGTTAAAGGTGATAGTACCCTGGCCTTGGTTTGAATTCCAACTTCCCGTTAGAGGTGATAGTACCCTGGCCTTGGTCGATAGCTTCATTTAATGTTTTCACTGGACAAGCAGCTGAAGAAAAAACTCGTAAGGCGATTCCACAAGGCTTCCCATGTGGCAAAGCTTATTCACTGCTACGGCAGCGGTGGGCCAGCACTCCACAGAGTTCTAAATATAGCTATGGTCTGCCCAGGAATGCTGGAGAAGGGGCCTGAGGCCTGCCACGAAACTGCACACCCTGATCCAGGAACTCAGCTCTGCTGATCTTGGGCTTTCGATTTTCAGAGACATCTCCATCAGCAAACGCGGTGCAAAGAAAATGATTTTACATTGTCTCACAGATTTTATTATACAACTGTGCTAGCTTTTCCTGCTGGGACAACTGCTCTTTAACTTTTTGTAACTGGCTTATACAGTGCTGGGGCTTGAACCCAGGGCTTTGTGCATGCTAGGCAAGCCCTCTGCTAATTGAGTGACATCCCAGGCCTTGAAAAGTCAGTTCAGAATAGGGGCAAAATTCACACAGAGAGGGAAAAAAACAAAAAAACAAAACAAAACAAAACAAAAAAGCACTCGATGTTGCAAATATATTTTATTATATTTTAAATTATATGTTATATTATATAGTGAGTCAGGCTGGTCTCAAAGTCAAGGCAATCCTTCTGCCTTGGTCTCCTGAGTGCTTGGTGAATTATGGATGTGAGTCACTATGCCTGACTTCTTGCAAAAGCATTTAAAAGTCTTTTGTTGTTGCTTAATGTTCACCAATCAACTGTTTTGTCTGAGTTCTTGAATATTGAAAAGTGACACTAGCGTTAGGTCAGAAAAATAAGGTTTCTTCCAGTCTTTTTCCTAGGCGCCTATAAGAGCTCCTTCCTTTTGTTACTTACAGGAAGCATTTATACTTAGATCATTTTAAAGTTTTTCTTTGTGTTAGCCCCTCACCAGCAACTAGTTTTAGTCTCCTGAACACGCTCCGAATAGAAGCCCAGCAGACCTCACATCGTATTTTGATCCGCCTCTATGCAACCACTCTGTCAAACAAAGCTCCGGTTTAGTAGCGTCATGCTTTTACTCCCCCTTTTCCCTCACACACCCAAAGGAAAGATTCTCAGCACCAGGCAGGAGTGGGAAGCCCAGCTCTGCTCCTCTCAGCTTGGTGATCTCTGCAAAGCCCTTGACCTGCTGGTGGTATCCCTCTGCCTTGAGTGAGGAGCTCCTGCTGAGAGCCAGAAAGACTAGGAACTGCAAAGGCAGGGCACCCCCCACCCCTTTAACAGTGAGACTTCCAAAGCTGTCCTCACCCTGGCCGTTCTTTGACAGGCTTTGGGATGCCAAGAAACTTTGTCAAGAGATTCCCAGAGGGACTGAGTAATATCCTTTGGTCACCCTTGATTCCAGGACCCCATTTTCTCTGCACATGAGACCCTAATGCAGGAAAACACACCACCTGCCCATGGTTTGTCTTTTCACTCTGTAGTTACCTATGCGGTCACTCCTGGCCTTGGGTGGGGCAGAAAAAATGGAAAATGATTTTATACAATGCAGATGGGTCAGGATGTTGGGGGCACTTGACTGGAAAGGCTGACAGTCCAGGCGTCTCACCCGAGGAGCCCCGGCCCTCACCGTGCCTTCCCCTATACCCAATTTCCCCCTCCCCAAGTTGTTCTCAGACCTCTCATGGGTCCCCTATGCCTTCAGGACCATCTGAAGACCCCCTTCATTGCCCACTAACATGTTCTCTGGACAGGTGCATATTTGCCAGGGGACCTTGAAGCTGGGCTTGTGCCTTCTCATCAAGGTCAGAGCCCCAGAGGTGGCCAGGAAGTGGCCTCTGATAGCAGGCCCCCACCTGGGGCTGAAGTGTGGAGAGGACAGGCTCCTTCACTGGCCCCTCTAGGCCACATCTACAAGGCACAGCTACAGCCTCCTATGAACATGCCTGGGGAAGTCCAAGGGAAGTAGCCGCATCACACAGCTATCTCTCCCTCTCTGGTGACAGGTCCATGGCGTTATATACAAAAGGTTTTTTTTTCTATAAAAAAAGCAAAAGCGAAGCAATCTGGAGGTGGGAAGGGCCAGCCTCCAAGGCTACCTTCGAGGACAAGCTGCCTGTCACAAGCCTCCTTGCCTGGGTCTGGTTTGAGCCTGGTTCTGCTAATTGCTGGCTCCTACACAGATGGGGAAGTTGGAGGAGGCACAGAAGCCATGTTACTCTTTCTACAGTAAGCAAGTCATGGACTCTGGGGACTAGCAGTGGTGTGACTGGGTCTCCCCCTAGTCCTGGTGTCAGGCGGCACAGGCAGCAGTGTCTCTGATTTGGCTGCAGACCCGGGGTTGTGGCTTTGGTCATGGCTGTAATGGCAGCCCCAGGGGCAGCCCAGTGTTGGTTCTTACTGTTCTCACCCACTGAGGCCAAGCCTAGAAGCTCCTCCGGGTCTCCCCACTGTACTCGCTCTTCCATAGACATCAGTGATGCCTACTGACAGCCTGTAACTCAGGCCCTGCTCAGATGGCCAGCAATGACTTCTGCTTTTGGCCCCCTGACTGCCAACATTGGGTGACCTACACCTCTCAGAGGCCTGCGCTGGGCAAAGGCCACTGCTAAAGAACAGTGACGCCATCCCATCCTGTCCTTGAACAGCTACCTGGCTACTTGCTACAGTGAAGAAGCATGCACACCACAGGGCCATGCCTATCCCAGAAAGGTATCAGGAGTTGGGTGTTGGGCTTATGTGAGGTGGGTTTGGTGACTATTCAAGGAAGTAACATGCTCTGGATGGGATACTTAGGCAGGGTAATGACTGAGTATCATTACCTAGGAGGGGGTGAGAGGAGGCTGCCACTGTCACTGGGTATTGGAGCTGTGTGTGTGTGTGTGTGTGTGTGTGTGTGTGTGTGTGTGTGTATGACTGGATGTTGATAGTCCTGGTTCGTCTCTGTGCAAGATATTGCAGAACAGCTCTGCCTTTGTCTTGATCTGTCTGTCTGAGGGGTGAATCGTGTCATCTGTGTTTTCCAGGTGAGCAGCAGGATCTCACTGAGGAAACCAGGCCAGCTCAGGACATCAGCCTGTGCCCAGCCATCCAGGGGCTGATTCGTGGTCCTGTGTAGGTAGTCAGGTAGGGAAGCAGTAGGCTCAACTTGGGTTCAGCACATGGGCTTGACCTCAACAAGACTGGCTGATTGTGTCACTGCTGAGTGTCCACCCTGCCACCAGAAGACAGCAATGCAGAGCCCTTATCTGGCCCAGATAACAGCCAGCTCCTTGTGGGGAAGTTGGTGTCTTTATATCCCCTCCCTCCATCATGGGAGTCTCAGGAATTTATCATCACTGGGAGGGTGTTTATTCTGTGTATAGATTTACCCTCCATGCCTGTGAAGCTTCTTGCTACAGACTCACCCATGCCCAGGGCACTTTCATTGTGCTGTTGGGGTAGGAAATTTCTCAAAGAGACTGTCATTCTCATTGCTGTGACAGAACATCTGACAGAAAGCTACTTCCTGGAGGAAAGAGGTATTTTGGCTTACAGTTCGAGAGGGTGCAGTTCACGGCAGGGTTGGCAAGGCAGTGGGCACTGGAGGCTGTTTGCTCACATCTCCATATGGATTAAGCAGAGAGAGGAATTCTTGCAGCAGGCTAGCTCTCTCTTTTCTCCTCTTTTCTCCCCCCATCCCATGAAGTGGTGCCATTCACTTCAGAGTGGGTCCTTCCCCTCAGTTAAGCCTCTCAGGAAATCCCCCAGGCATTCCCGAAGGTATGCCCTGATAGGTAAAAAGTTGGTGGAGAACAAGTGAATGGATGATGAGGCACAGAGGAACAGCTAAAACTCCATCAAAATAGGGTTTATTAGCAAAGGAACACATGGGACAGATTCCCTTCCGGGCAGAGAAAATGTCTGAGCTGGGGTCTTTTAAAAGGGAGGCTTCTGCTTCCTGCAGAAGGTGGGAAGATGTATTTTCTTTTAAAGTTGGCAGGGAGTGGGAGAGCAGGGCTGTTAAAACCTGTCCTCTTTAGAGGTCAAAGGGGAAGCCTGCTGTGTTGGCCAAACAGTGGAGAAAAGTCTGCTTCTCTTGACTTCAAAGACCAAGGTGCTTATCAGCTAGGTTCCCTTTTCTCAGGAGCATGAGAAGTCCTTGGGATCCTGTTGGTGAGGGGGCGGGGCTATCTGAACCTGAACATTCCAGCCTTTGTGTTATAGGATGGGGGGGTGCTGTTGTCATCTTGCTACTTCCTGCTGGACAGGGTCAAGGGGGGGGCAGGCAGAGGACGAGAAGTCAGAACAGGGTGAATTTGCAAATCAGAGTTTCTTGATGAGGGTTTCCAAATTGATCCATCTATGGGTTTCTCCCATTTTTCTTTCAGCTGCCATGGCTACAATGAGGGTTTGCTTTTCAGGCACTTTCATAGTTTTTGGAATGACTAGAATCACAGTGTAATTCCCCTCTTAAATGACATCTAGACAGGGAGAAAAGAAATTTAAGCATCATTTGATTTTTAGGTTAGAAAAATAGTGAACTTGTCTCTCTTAGCTGTAAGTGGGCACTACAGTATTGTAGGCCAAGATTTGAAGTCTGACATCTGAGTAACGTCTCATGAGGAACAAAATTATCAATGAGAGATAATTGTCTAAATAACATAAGAACTTACGTCTAATGTCTGGGTTGTGTAATCCCTTGAACCCTTAAAATATACTGATGACTTTAATTTTGGTTATACTTTCCTTTTGGGTGTTTAAGACCATACTGTTGGCCCAAATAAACCAATTTATTTTTACTCTTAAGGTCGTATGAGGATTTGGTCCTCAGGGGCCACATGGGCTTGTGGGGAGCCCCTGGCTCCTCGGGCTTTTCTTTTATCAGTTCCATCTACGTGAAGATAAGTCAAAAGGTCCTGCTTGACCCGGGCTTCGCTGGAAGCATGGAGGAAATGTTTCTTCTGTGTTGACCCTCCTCTTTGCAGACTGGACACTGGTTCAAGTCCATCTTCTGGGGTCTCCATGGCCTCCCTGAACAAGAGGACAGGTGACTCTCCAAAGTTACAGGACATTTTGAGAGATGCACCATAGCCCCTGGAACTTGTTTGACCTTGGAGGGCCAGGAACAAAAATTTGTCCCTTTAAGTCCCTCTGACCAGATTAATACAGGCCTTAGAGTCTGGCTATTAAACATTCAACAAGGTTAGTTACACCAGTCTGGTACATTAATTACCATGTGCTATATGGATAGATCTTGGGCAACATCCTTAAATAAACCTTGACTGGACATCCTTAGACCAGTTGACTAAGCTGCAACCTTAGAAATTTTAAGGTTGTCTACACATTATCCTTGTCTCATCCTTGTTATATTGTAACAACCCTACACAGACCTTCATCACCTGCCCAGCTTTCTCATTTCTCTGTCAATTCTGGAAATATCCAGCCATCATAATCTTCATACATAAATCCTTCTTTAAAAATATCTCCATTCTCATATCCTTCCAACATCCTCCACTTTTCCATTTTCTTTTTTTAATAACCATGAGACACAATAACATTAGCAAACAAATTTTTTTATCTGTTGTGAGACTCCTTTTCCTGGGGATACTAAGCAATGTTTTTCCCCTTTTTAGTTTGTAGTATCAAACCAATGTTTGATTACATTAAAGTTTTTCTGGGGAACCAGTGAATTTACTGAGCTTACTTACAGAGATGACTGAGGGGTTGCTGAGGTATATGAGTAACCTGAGAGTATTTACATTGGGAAGCCTTAACCCAGCATGGATCAAACCTTTCTTCCTAGCCTTTTTCAGATAATATACTTTAGTCTTCCCCAAGTCCAGGAGACCACGTGATTAGAGTCAAATTACATACAGTTGGCTGGGAATACTGCAGTTGGATACTCAGGTGAGGGTCCAGTGACCCTGTTTACCCCTCCTCCTTCAATTAAAGAATATGATAGTCAAATCAACAAGTTTAATTGTGATGATTTTTGTTAGTGGACACAGCTGAAGTCATGAAGATGGTAATTGTTTGAACCCTGTTTAGACTTTGTAACTGTTGGAGTGGGAGAGATGGGAGGGATATCCTGTGCATGAGGGAACCAGGGCCAGGGGTATCTGAGGCAGGGTCTGGAATCAAAGTAGAAGTTAGATACAGGAGGGATAAACAGGTTATTTGAGCTAGAAGCCAGAATAGGGAGACTAGGGAATATTTGGCAAGGAGGTGTTTAAGGTTTTGGATTTCCTCAAGTAGAGGAGAGTTAGTGGAAGGAGAGCGGGTGATAGACTTAGAAAGGCGCTGGAGGGGCGAAGGTCATGGCGTGGAGAGGGAGTTTGAGTTGGAGAAAGGAGGAGAGATGGGTTGGGCCCTGGAATGGGAGGCAGGGAGGCAAGGGGAGGACTTGGCTGTGACTCAGGCTGGGGAGCAGGAGGAGGTTGGGGAATGGGTCTTAATCTCCTAATTGGAGGCAGTTTATTGGCTATGATAGGCTCAAAAGCTGAGGTGGAGGGGTGGGGGGGAGGGGGGTAGGCCCCTGGTGAGTTGGGATCCCTGTTGGGATCCCGTGAAACTGTCTTAGTCAGAAGACCCTGATGGGAAGAACATGGAACCCAGAGGGAGGGGTTAGCACAGAGATCAAAGGAAGCTTGGGTGTATGGTTATCTGGACCATTTGCCTTTACAATGGCAGAAATTTTCCAAATCTCTCAAAATATTGAAGTTTAAGGTTCCAGTGTCTGGCCAAACAGTTATTATCTAACTTGTACTGAGGCCAGGCTGTGGTACACAGGAACTTCAGGCATTTTGGCCTGATTGTATCCGAAAGTCCTAGTTGTTTTAAGGATTTAAGAAGACAAGCAAGAGGTGTGAGACCCTGAGACTTTGAGTGGGTGTTTCCCAGAGTGACAGATTAAGTACAGAGTGAAGAGGAGATAGAGAAAGAACTGAGCAAGAGGGTAGGAGGTAGAGACAGAACTGAGCAGATGGGAGACAAAATCCTCTCTCCATAGGGAGTGGAAGCAGGATCATGAGTCCGGGCAGGAAAGTGCAGCAGATGAGGAAGAGAGAGAGACAGGGTGGGAATAGGAGGAGAAGGGGTTTGGCATTGATCATGCAAAACAAGAGCAAGGAGAACCAGGCTTCAAAACAAAGCATCCTTTTATTTGTTGCTCGGGTTCTAGTTATTATTTTCGAGCTATTTCCAAGTCCCAGAAGGCGGCGTCCCACAATCAGATCATCAGGGAGAGGAAAGGCGAGATCCTGTCCTGGACAGGAAGTAGTGCGTGTTCCTATCTCTGGAAATAGCATCCTATATCCAGAGAAAGGAAAGGGGTTTCCGACACAC